>NW_010138058.1:0-36716 GCF_000699245.1 Pterocles gutturalis | reverse complement strand
GCTCTGGGGCCAATCAGCTTGGGAGGCGGGGTGGTGCGAGCCGGTGGCGGTCGGCGCTGAGGGGAAAGGGCGCGCGGGGCCGTGAGGGGTGTCCCCCGCGGTGGGGGCGCGTCCGGGGCACAGGGGCTTCGGAGGGAGGGCGTGGAGGTGGGTTCGGGCTGCTGAGAGGGGTCCCGTCCTGCCAAGGGAGCAGCCAGATTGCAGCAGGAACGGGCAGTCTGCCCCGCTGTTCTGCCTGCCAGGGAAAGGGGCCTGGGGGGGGCTGCGGTAGCGCTGGTTCCCCTCAGAGTCCTGTGGAGAACCCGCCGGGAGGCTGAGCCCCTAAACCCTACAGGCTCTGGTTTGACCCGAAAGGAGTTAGGAAGGGCTCTGTCTTAAATACATTACCTACGGTGTGCGAATTCTCCTGACGGCTGCAGAAATTAATCGTTTTGAGATCAGAAGGCAAAGGAATGGCAATGTCCCTGATTCTCCTCATAAGTGTTTAGGATGCTGAGCATTTTATTAAATCATTGTGCTGCAATACTGCAATGTATGTGTGCAGCACAGAGCGGTTTTAACTGCTCAGGAAAGCAAAACAACGGCTATTGCTATATTTACTGCAATTCTTTCTTCAACTTTTTATCAGTCCCCAAATCCAAGTTCTATCTGCCCAATTCTAATGTTACCAATCACACAATCAGACATAGCTGTCTTGCCAGTTACACAGGAAAACATACCTTTTCTCTCTACTTTAATTTGGTTAAATTTTCTAGCTTTAAATGTTAGCCTATTTAACTTCTACACACTGAAGTTAGAGTGAAGCTGTTTGGTAAAATTCTTCCTTCTAGAAAAACTGCACTATGCATAACACCCACTTAGGGAAACGATGAAGGTCATTATTAGCACTGATCTCTGGGGGTTCAGATCCTCTGGGGCAGAAGTAATAGGTTAAAAAAGTTGCATTAACTCCTGCTTTCACATTGGGCATCTTTGTAGCTTCCTACAGAAGAAAAAGGGAAAGAATTGATTACCTTGTAGCTCTATCCATCGATGGCTGGTTGAAATTGTATTTTGAAATAGAAGAGTATAAAAAAGTCCTTTCACTTAAAATAAATGAAAAAAAAAAAAAAAAGCAATACAGCTTTATAAAAGTGATAGGTGAAACAATTGCCTATTGCCAAAACAAAATAAAACGGAGGAGCAGGAGGAATTGGAAAGATATTTACTATAATCTGTAATTTCAGGGTTGACAAAAATGCTAGGAATTGGGAAAAAGAAGTTACAGAGGCAGAAAAAAGTAGGGGTGTGGCTCTGAGAAACAGATGAGTACTTCAAGACTGCATAGAAATTAAACATCTTCTGAATTTCTCCCATCTTGAAAGAAACCAAGTTTTCTACATTGCTTGTAAGTAAACAGGATTGACATCATCCTTGCATCATCATCAGTTTTTCCTCCTAACTCAAACAACTGCAAAACACCAAATTTTAGTTAACCCCTTAGGTGGAAAAGTGACTTTCTCTTTTTGCGTTTGCTGATTGGGTAAGGTCCCAATATTCCAGCAATTCTTCTGCTCTGTGTTGTAGATTGTATCAGATTAAGAACCGCATCAATCTTCATCCTGCATTAGAAGCTAGCTAGAGCTATTTACTATTTGATGCCATCCATGAAGAGAAGGAATAAGCAGAGAAAGAAATATTGCCAAATATGAAGGAATGTTTATTTTTAGCTAAACCTTAAATAACCCAAATCTCGGTATTTCTAGGATTATGCATGAATTGTTTTTAAAATACATTCTGTGCATTTGTATGTAGTCCTAAAAAAAAAATTAATTAGAACGGTTTCCTATTTATTCTGTAACTATATGTCTCCATGGCCATCTTTCATGTTGTCTGCAATGTGGTGGGACCAGTTGCTATGATGTGACTATTCACAGAAGGTAAGTATTTTCAGCAAACCATATCTACAAGTTGAAACTACCAGGAACCTGGAAAGGTCTTTTCGAACTGAACAGAATATTAGTCTGCTGCCCATACCACAGTGCTGACACTTCCCCTTCCCCCTTGCAAAAAAGAGGGTTGAGAAATTAACCACATCTATCCTGCTTCTGCAAACTGTTTATGGGAAACGCACTTGGCTGGATGGTCACACTCAAAGGGTTGCGGTCAATGGCTCGATGTCTAAGTGGAGACCGGTGATGAGTGGTGTTCTGCAAGGGTCAGTATTGGAACCGGTGTTTAACATCTTTGTTGGAGACATGGACAGTGGGACTGAGTGCACACTCAGCAGTGTGGTGCAGTTGACCTGCTGGAGGGAAGGGATGCCATCCAGAGGGACCCTGACAGGCTTGAGAGGCAGGCCGTGCAAACCTCATAAAGTTCAACAAGGCCAAGTGCGAGGTCCTGCACGTGGGCTGAGGCAATCCCAAGCACAAACACAGGCTGGAAGGAGAACGGATTGAGAGCAGCCCTGAGAAGAAGCATTTGAGGGTTTTGCCTGATTAGAAGCTGAACATGACCCAGCAATGTGTGCTTGCATCCCAGAAAGCCAATCATACCCTTGGCTGCATCAAAAGAAGCACGACCAGCAGGTCGAGGGACGTGATTCTCCTCCCCCTCTACTCTGCTCTCATGAGACCCCACCTGCAGCACTGCATCCAGCTCTGGGGTCCTCAGCACAGGAAGGACATAGACCTATTGGAGCAGGTCCAGAGCAGGGCCGCAAAGATGGTCAGAAGTCTGGAGCTCCTCCCATACAAGGACAGGCTGAGGGAGTTGGAGTTGTTCAGCCTGGAGAAGAGAAGGCTTTGGGGAGACCTTAGAGCAGCCTTCCAGTGCTTAAAGGGGGCTGACAGAGAGGTGAGGAAACACTCTTGATCAGGGAGTGTAGTGATAGGATGAGGGGTAACAGTTTTAAGCTGAAAGAGGGTAGATTTAGATTAGATATTAGGAAGAAATTTTTTACTTTGAGGGTGGTGAAACAGTGGAACAGGTTGCCTAGGGAAGTTCTGGATGCCCCATCCCTGGAGGTGTTCAAGACCAGGCTGGATGAGGCTTTGAGCAACCTGATCTAGTGGAAGGTGTCCCTGCCTGTGGGAGGGGGGTTGGAACTAGATGATCTTTAAGGTCCCTTCCAACCCTAACCATTTTGTGATTCTGTGATTCTACTTCTTTGTAGTAATCCAGTCATGACAAAGAACATTTGTCTGATGCCACATTTTAAATCATTATGCATGTTGCCTGGTATCATCTCCATGGTTACCATAGGTGTTACAGATAAATTTTTTGCTTCAGTACTTTAGGAAGAAAAATTCTATAGAACAATTTATGGGAGAAAATTCCTTTCCATTGTCATTTATATCACATTTATTTTATTCGAAATGCTTTGCAGACAATAAACGTTCACTTTCTAAACAAGTAAGATTTCAGTAGAGAAGGGAAAATTTACCTCCAGCTGTTGGTTTATCTTGCCATAATATGTTTTAAACTGCAAATTCCTAGAGATAGGCACAGTATTTTTGATGCATGCATTTAGTTTCTAGCCCACCAAGAATGTAACAGTGCACTCTGTGTCACTGCTAGGGTCATGAACAACAGTAAGTGTGGTGGGATTACTGAGCAACAAATATTTTTTTCTCTGCAAAGATTAGGACTCATACTTCCCTTTTGAGCAATTCTACTTTATAAGGAGAAATATATTCTAGAAAGATGGTTAGGTGAAACAAGAGTTAGTTGAAATTAGTTCTAGAAACTATTGATGGGAAAGATGAAAAACCCAGCTGTGTAGCTCCATTCTTTTTTTTTTTTTTTTTTTTTTTTAATTGTGGAAGTAATTGACAAAATCAAGGAGATGTTTATATACATCTTATATATTTATATGCATTACATGGAAAAGATGGTATGTTAGCTCCATTCCTCGTAAGATGGGTAGTGGACCACCAAACCTAGCCCGAGAGCTGCAGGGAAGAGGGGATCTATTGTTCAGATCCCAAGGACTACCGTATGCACCACTGCTGAGGGGAGGAAGGCAGTTGCCTTGGCCTCCATGTTTGTCATTTACACCTGTACAGTGTTTGTGCAAAACCACCATCTGCATACCCAGTTCTCCTTTGAGAGTGTTTTACAGCACCTCTGGCCTATTTGTTTTTGCACCAGTGACTATGGGATGAAGAAGGTAAAGAGCCAGTTCAGGGAAAATGCATATGAGGAACTATAAAGCCCAGCAGACTGTAAATGATGGATGTTGCAGCCTGGCAGGCTGCAAATTCCCTGTTCCTGCAGGGAGTATGTAATAGTAGACTCAGGGATAAAAGGAACGGTATATAAACTGATGAGAAACTTGGAGGGAGGATCTTGAATTGCAAGGGAATCAGTGCTACCTAGGAAGTCAGTCTTTGCAGATTTAGTGATGTCATTTGCAATCTCTGGCAATAACAGGAATAAGAGGCAGATTCTTTTTTCTGCTGACTTCTGAATGCTGAAGAGCTGCAGGACAGGTACCTAATTCACAACTTTTACCCCAGCCTCAGTTTGCAAGAGACTGAGACAGGAACTGTTGCCAGTAATAACCACAAAGAAATCAGGGGTCAGTGGAGAAAGAAGTGATCCTGCCTCATCTCTAGCACTGAAGCTGAGCCACTAACATAAGAACAGGTTAAAGCAGCAGGGAGGTTCTGTTCCTCTCAGAGGAATTCTTAGTTACATGCAACCATTCAGCCCCTTGTAGCACCTGTGCAGCACAATGCAATGGTTCAGTGAAGGTAACTAAACCCATAAGTTTTTATTAATTTATTCAATCCAAAGCCACTATATTTTTTAACCCACTTTTTAAACCATTTTTCAATGAAAATGAACACTAGCATAAAAGTAGGGAGAACAGAAGAAAGCTAATTGGGGAAACAGAAAAAAAATACAAACCATTGGATTATCTAGAATACTTTGATGTCCTTTTTGTTCTCAAAATACAATGTTTTTTGTATGTGCAGAGTTCAGCTGCCAGAGCTAACCTAGGCTCAGATAACTTGTCAGAAGATACACATGTACATAGTGTGCACACAAACGGAGTGGTTCTAAAATAAAAATAATTTAGTCAAAGTTTATTTTCTCTTTGGGAATGGATAGTCTAATGAAAACTACTTTATACAGATTATTTGTATTCTTAAGAGAATGAAGCTGACCTTGCGATGATTTATGAATTTCAGCATTTAAAAACCATAAAGCAGGAAACTGAAATATATCGGAAACAAACAATAGTAAATTAAAGATAACAGTGGTTTTTGGCCTTGTAGGAGTTTATGGCATTTTAACTATATCATGCACTTTTTTTTTTTGTTACGGACAGCAGGAAGTTACCACACTAAAATAAAGTTCACTATCAAATCACCTTTCCCTTTCAGATACAGCTGGGATTTGCCACGATCATATCACAAGGTCATTTTTAAGGAGATTCTCACTGATATTTTGTGAGGTAAGGGATTTCACATTCCGGTTTTACAAGTGTTACACTTCTGATCATCATGATTATCAACAGCATGACAGATTTAGGGCCTGATTTTGGAGCCTTTACAGAACAAAATAAATTTATGGTAAATATCTTGATAGCTAAGAATCAAAAGAAAATGAAAGGTCTCAAGAGAGTCATAAGAGGTCAGGTAGTCTTATTCCATGGCCCAAGGGCAAGATCAGTTATACGTATGTAATTTTGGCATGTAATTTTTTAAATGCAATTAAGATTGCAGTATCATCATAACAGTTTACTTAAAATATTGGATTACTTTTTCACAAGAAAAAAATCAACAAAATTTACCTTAATTGCTACTTATTGCAGTTTAAGCATATTAATTCGTTGCATACAGGACAGAACACTCAGATTTTTTTCTTTTCCTTTTTGCACCAATCTGCTAAATACTCAAAAATCATTATTTTTTCACTCCTCAGAATTCTTTTATTTCTTCAAATAACACCTGTTTTTTCAGTTGCTTTTTATAGGTCATGTTTCCTAATTGCCAGTCACTCTCTTCTTTGGAATCCCTCCAGCTGGCCCACATTTCCTGAAGTGCGCTGCTAAAGCAGATACATTAACTAAAGCTTTACTAGTTATATGTAAGGTAGAAAGTGTACTTCAGTGCCTTACAGATAAAGTTGAATGTGATTATCATTATTACACCAAAGCCAGTTGCATAAAAACTGGAATTATTCTGGAAAGAGATAAGGCAGGGCATTTTTCCAGCATAATAAGGCAGCTAACATAATTGAGAATTTAGCTCACTGAGTTGAACAGTGCTACCTGTTGAACAGCTGCTGTTGAAGAGTGATTTGAGAATGCTTGAGAAAATTTCATGGTAAGAGATCTTGTGTCGCTTATTTTTTAACCAAATTTTCCAGATTAAATCATTGACAAATATATTAAATTAATAACGAAAATTACTGACTTTGATAGCAACCAGCATTCTAGCAGGGTGGGATCAATGCTTCAGAAAGAAGATTTGTCAGTTAAAATTATATAATTTTTAAGTACTTACTTCTCTCTGCAGTCTCTAATTAAGTTGAGGTAACTTAGAAAGATTAAAATGTCCTTCTGCAAATTGAAACAGCATTTTTTATGCAAACATATTCTAATACCATAAAAGCCCTTCATATTTAGTCTGCTATCTTCATTGTTATATGCAGTTTTCTCTTTTTAATGTTTAATTGCAACATCTATTGCAAACATTTGGGAGCTTTGATGCTCCTTTACTGTTTAAGTGGCAATAGAAATTTTATAAGAGGGATCTTGGGACCTGAATTTTCTAATAAAGCTAGTTACTGCTATGATTGTACTTTACCTGTTCATCAGTGGCATACCTTATAGAATTAACTCTGAAATGACTCAATGGCTAAAATCTCGGACTTTTCTTGCACCTACAACATAACTTTACACTATCATGCTGACAAATGTCAAATTAAAGAATGTCTAAATGTGAACTTGAATGGAAAATCTCTTCTGGAAATCCAAGTTCTGTATGAAGTGTTTGGATGGTGAAAGAAATGGCTACAAATTTTGTCTACCAAAATTCCTCTTCAGCTGCACTTTGCTACAGATTCTTTACTCCCTAAACTTACACAATATAACACTTTGTTGTTCATTAGTGGCTGTATTTCAACCCAGAGGTGAAAGCCCCAAAAAGTGGGTAAAGTGGATATTGTAGGAAACCTGTAGGAACTTGTTCTGCCAGTGAAGTTTATGAGGAAGTTTGAGTATCTATGAATATGCTAATTTAAGTTGAATAAATTAATTTAAGAAGTTTCATCTATTCAGAATGAAAAAATAAAATCTACAGTAAGAAACAAGGCCAAGCTGTGTCTATATCTTCTAAGAGTCCTTGAGAACTATGGTTGCCCTTAATCATACAAACCACCTTTGTGTAACTTTGAGATCTTTGGTAAGAAGCTTTACACAGCCTTTCAGAGAACTATAAATCAAACTTTGACTTTTCAAAATTGCTTCTCTGCATTCAGGCATGAACTTCTTCAAGCTGGATTTGTTGAAGGGCAACCATAGACCTTTAGCTTCATTTTTTTTGCTCAAACTTTCAGTAACAGAAAATGAATCAGTTGGATCTAGCTCACATAACTGTATTTATTCCCCTTATAAGCCTTGTTCTTTTTTAAGGCTTTCCTTTTTCTATGCAGTAGTTCTCTAACATTTGAAATGGAATTACAACCAGGTCATAAGACATACAAGGCCTGCTTTTCCCCTACCTTTTTTCTTCCATACCAATTCCTGTCCATGCAAATATCTGCAAAATGTTAAATGGCAATGGATACAGATTTAGATCACTCCAGGAATGGTCAGATAATAGAGAAGGTGGCCTATAATATTATCTTTCCATTCTCTGGAAGTAGTGCACAGTGCATCAAAATTCATGTGGAATCTTTCAAAACAGAAAATGTAGAATTAACCCAGAAAACAGAGGTTTGATTCTAAGCAGCACCATCTGAGACATTGCTCTCTGGGCACTGGATTTTATAGTGGTTTTTTTATGCTGTTTTCAGTGTCACTTTATTATTTGTTCTGTGCTCTTAGCTTTGGACAGTAGCAATTCTATTATTGGAATTAGAGAAGGGATGAAAACTGATTAGTTAGGGAGACTATTCTGAAAACTTTTAGTCCCAGTTGAGTAATCTGAGTTGCCATAAGTGATGTGTTTGGTGTCACATGTCAAATTAATTGTTGGTCTCAGGACAGTGTGTATAACATAAAAATCAACTCCATACTGAAGCATAGTGATCATCATTATTTCAGAACAGAACATAAAAAGGACGTAAACTCTCTTCAAGAACTGATTTCTGAAGATAACAAGTGGTATCTGCACACACACAGTATAAGGGAAAAAATCATGGTTTTCCCTTCTGCAGATGAATAGAAGACTTCAGTCTGCAAACGTCAAGCTTAAACTCTTATGTGGGTCACTGTAAGTTAATTGATAAGGTTAAAAACTAGCATTGGTCATTTATACTGTCCCATAAGCATGCCTGGTTCACAGAACTAGATGGATGATGCCAAGCAGATAATGTAAGCCTGCCCATGGAAGCTAGAACTGTAAAGGCACAGATGCCACCAGTGTAGTCAGTACAAATTGTTAAATTTTTATGAGAGGAGGGACTGTTCAGTGTGTGCTGTAACCATTAGATAAGATAGATTGCTCTTGCTGGTACTGTCTCTGGTTTAGAGAATAGTGTTTCATACAAAATGGATCAGCTTCAACAAGGACTAAATACACCCCTTGCCTATACGATAGTTTCTGGCTTGCTTTCTGGGGCATTTTCCTGCTAGATATGGGCTCACATCATCTCAGAAGAGGAGGAAGTTGATAATCTGGTTTACTACATGTTACAGAGATGTTGTATCCCCCAAGACCTTGCAGGCAAAGGATGTTTCTTCCTGTGATTTGAAAGAAAAGACTGCTACTCTCTCCTTCCTTCCCTCTTTCAATTTTTGGAGAAGGGCAGGATTTACAAGATACTCTCTTCCTAAGTCATGTCCTATCACCTTCCCACTGAGTTGTGGGCTTGCATAGATTACATTCAAAGAAGGGATTTGAGAGTGTTACTGAATCTTACTTAAACAACTTAAGATGCCACTTTCCCCAAAGTCTACCCAGTCCTTTTGCCAAAGGTCTTAAGAGAGTGATAAATAACAATGTTTGTGATCTTAGCTCTTTCATGTAAGTTATAACTAATTTAGGATGCAAGACACTTGGGATATCTAAGAAGCAGGTATTTAGCTGGGAAAGAGCAAAGTAAATGGAAGATCCCAATGTTTAACAATTTAAGTTTTCTTGACAAATGTTTTAACCCAACAAGTTATTTCCTTGTAAATTTAGAAAAGATCTTTATATAGAACAAGCCTGAGATATCATTATAGTCTTGTGGCAGCTGCCACTTCCTTTCAAGAAAGGGCAGTCCTTCATGCTCTTTGGAAAGCAAAAATGCTATGGATTTGGCTGTTGTGGCTGAAGGTATCCATTATGTCAAATACAAAATGCAATAGTCATGTCACGTCCATGCTAGATTCAGCTTGATGTAGTTCTGCCTTTTCAGTTTATTTTCACAGAGCCTAAGCAATGTGGCCACCTGCTGCACTCTTTTTGATCAGCATGTAAAGAATCCTTTGTTTGGATCAGCTGGGCTTCTTTGACTTCTCAGCACTGAAGGCTCAGTAACAGTTTCCTTGTGGCTTTTCTTAAACCTCTCCAAGGGTTTTCTGGGGATAATTTGTGAAACTTTCAATTCAGGAAAAGATAGTAAAACTCTGTTCCTTTGCCACTTAGCTGATCAGTACTTTCTTACTTTGTTGTATGATATTAACAGAGATAGGTCTAAGATACCATTTCTAGACACAGTCTGAATTGTGGCATAAAGAGCTGCAGTGCTGCTCTGCCTGTGGTTCCAATTTCCTTAAACTTCAGGGCTCATCTCTAATAATTGGCTAAAAATGAGCTAATCTTTACAATTCTTTCTACAATTCCTTGCCCAGAGAGAGCTGTGATTCTTACAGTACACTACGTCATAGCTAGCTTTTCTGTTATTAAGGTTCTATGTGTCTTCATGGAAGTTTTGTTTCTTAGTTCTTGTAATGCAAACAATGCAGTTAAAAAGTAGAAGCAGGTAAAGAAATTAAAAACCCCTGATGGGGCACTATTTTGCAAATAGAAGTAAAAGGTTCATCTAGGACTCTTGCCTGTATTAGAATTTATTATCTGTGTTAAAAGATAGGGATCATTGTAATATGATTCTAGAGGGCCTTAAGAGACCTCAGATACACGGTACTAGTTAAAAGAAAATTAGATTTATTCAACGGCTGTGGGAAAAACACTGTCTCATTCCTAGAATATTCCAGCTTGGATTAAAACTGTCGTCATGGGGTGACTCCACACACAAGTTCATTCTGCCTTGTTGTTTAACTGTTGGCTTCTGACATAGCTGTTGCATGACACAGCTGAATTACCTGATAATTGTCAGGTCTTGCTTCTCAGAAATAGGTATAAATCAAAAGGAATCTTTCCTGTCAGTTCCCCAAAGCCGCAAGTGTAATAACAAGTAGGTGTGACTACCATGCTTTGTGCTTGGTTGCTGCATCTACAGCATCAATTTCACAAGCAACTTTCATCTGCTCCCTTCTAAAAGCTTATAATAAAAGGGCTGCTCCCCTTACCACATTGGTTGTAATAAATCTGCAGCTGTCATAAAGGAGGATACTGCATGATTTTACAGATCTCAAGGTCACAAATCAGCAAAGTCTGTGGAATTTATTTCTCAAAAAAGATGGTTTCCGTATCCCTCAAGCTAATTGTATGCTTCTTTTGGCTATGGAAGAAATAAGGCTTTTTATACTTTTCCAGCCAGCTAATAGAGGACCATGCTCACCCTGTTAGAGACTTCATTCAGTAGCAAGACATAATTAACAGGATGATCAGCCTGTAAAGCTGACCAGTAAAACATCTGTCAGCTTTTTTTGACTCACATTCCTACCTCATCTAGAAAATTTCAAACAACCAAGCTTGCTCTGTCACAGCTTTGGATTGTGGGGAGACTCTTCAGTTGCTGCTAGAAGAGGTATGGAAACATGCTAGTCTGGATTAGGAAGGGCAAACCAGCAGATAGAGCTATGATACATTAGATGACACCGCACTTGTGGCTCCTCCTGGTCTTACTTTAGATCCACACAACAGAGCTACTTCCTGTTTGTATTTTGCTCCATGTGCACTCTTAGCTCCCTGAAAAGCATGCTTTGTGTTCCAGCATGAGAATTTGAGTTAATTTTTATTCTTATTGGCCTGATGGTTTCCAAATCTACCAAACTAGTTTTCTGGCAGCCTTATTTTAGTTATATAAAAAAATGTTTCAGTTCTAGTTCTCATTCTGTTCCATGTACAAACATTTAATTCTAATTCTGCCAAAACTTTGCCACTCTTGTTCTAGTTCCTGTTAATAAAATGCATGGCTTCCTGGTCTGCATCCTGTTGGTGCTGACACTGGCTCCTAATATCCAGTACAGATTCATCCCCCAAGGACAGGAAATGTGCTGCTTTGCTGATTCAAATCTGATGAGAAATAATGTGCACTACAAAAGTTTTAAGAGGGAAAGTTTAGCTAAGAACACCACAGTTAAGAATGTAACAGTTGGAGTTATAAACACAAAGGGGAGAAATATCAGAACTGGCTTGAAAGTTCTTGATAAACGGTAACAGTAATAGTGATGAAACATAGCCTGAGAATTTAGCCTAGCATCAGCATTCTTCTGTGTATGTTTTTCCTTTGTAAGGTTTTTGTTGTGTTTTTTTTGTTTGAGTTTTTTTTGGTTTGGGTTTTTTTTTTTTTTTAATGTGTTCTGGTCTGCATGGCTTGTTATTTACACCGGTTTGAGCATGTACCAGTTTCAATCTATATTATTTAACAAAGGTTTTACAAGTGTTTTTGCAAGTTAATGTTGCAAATAACTTGTGCGTGGAGTCACCCCATGAGGATGACAACTTTAAATCAGCTGCCATTTGTGTCAGTTTGTCTAAATGCTGTAAGATAACCAAATCCACTAGTAAACAGTTAAAACAATAAACTGTGGTTAACAGTGGTTGGTTCTTGAAAATATTAATATTATAAAAACTGCCTGTGGAGCTGGCAACTTCTAGACAAGAAGCAAAGGACTACTAGGGCGTGAGAGATTGAACCCTGATGTCCTTTTCTGGGTTAGAATCCAATTGCCTTAGCTTAAGAGATATGTCAGTTCTGTGTATAAAGACAGACCATTGTTTTTTAAACTCTGCTATTTACTCACACTAGATATATTTGAAATTCACAAATTAACAAATTGTATGCAGTAGTTGTGCAGCTGAAAGGACAAAAGTTCTCAGCTGAGGATTTCAATGAGACATGGCATAAATATTTAGGTCAAGGCACAGCATAAAAATGTGAAAACTGACCAAATAAAGGGAAACAAAACAAAGACTTGTAAGTCCTCAGGTTCTTAATTTTACAGCTCCCTTCAGCAAATTGGGAAGTCAGAGTATTGGGAGAGTGAAGTTCAATGGGCACTTTGCACACCCATGTACAATATCTCATGGCTTCTCTTTCCTAACAAAATCTGAATATTCTTCTGTTTAAATAAGGATGGGTAAGGGATTTTCTATGTTAACAGGGACTCTCTAGCTGATTTAGCATGAGTAGGCAGGATGCACTCCCTCTGCTGAGCTTGCTAACAGTGTCAGGAAGCATCGCCTTCCTTCCCAGCTCCCAGCTTTCTGCCTCTACAACATCCACTGCCTTTACTGGCAGGGCTTCCTTGCCAGATTCAAGCACAGATACGCACACACTGCTAAAAAAAGGGGGGTCCAGCCATTTCTGATGGATGTAATAATCTTATTTCTTTCTTCTCATCTGTTGTATATCATGCATAAATAATTGCCGTATTTTACCTAGTGGTGAGGGTATTTTGGTCGTGAAGGACCGATCTATAATTAACTAGGTTATGATAATTATTATAGCAACATAATATTTTGGACATACAGATTAAAAAGCAATGATGTTGACACCTTTGACTTTGAAATACGCTGTATCAACAGATTTTAATGTGTTCACAGTTGTAGGGATTTTTTTCAATTCTAGCTGTCATGTTCACATTTCACCCCTGTAATAATGGATTTTTCCCACTAATGACTCAGAGGAAATAGTCTGTCCAGCCAGTTTTTCACAGATTATAACACCCAAATTTTTCACTTAAAAAAATTGCTATTGTAGAGCAAGAATTTAATGCAACCCCAAATACTGGCATAAATATGTGATCAAATTGAATTTCATGTAGCTTGTGACCTCATTCAAAACTGCTGTGACCTCACTAGTGTAGTGTCTAGTTTATTGCTTTATACACTGTTAAATAACAGATGTGCATTTCTGGGTTAAATTAGCAGCCTACAGCACAAGGCAGCAGAGTCAGCATGTCTTGAAGAGAAGATCAGCATTATTTAGTGTTTGCATAGTCTAAGATAATGGGAATGAATCTATTAGATGCAGATCTGCTGGCCTCCTCTCCCCTTCAGTCTTCCTTGTTTCAAGAGCTATGACCATATTCCGTTCCAGTGACTTCAGCACCAAAACTGGATTTACATTGGAATGACAGAGTGGAATTTGACGCCCATTCAAGTCAAAGCTAATTTGTATTGTAAAATTACTTCTTCTTTCCTTCTTGATCTTCACTAATTTGCATAAAGTTACAGCCATATATGATACCTTAAAGGTGCATAAAGACAAACGCCCCTTTCCTGTAGAGATTACAATCAACAATCAGAAATAAAAACAGAATACAAAGAACTACTGCCAGGAGGCAATAGATTCTTCCCATGGACTAGGCTTTCCTATGGGACATGTATACACTTAGTAATTCTTAATCTAAAATCAGTCCAGGTTAAGTACTGTTTGTTTTAAAGATGTAAAGAGCAACGCCTAGTGGATTAGCATAGAAACACTTTATGGAAGAAATGCATCTTAGGAAGGATTTGAATGAAGATAGCATTGTGATTTCTTCCAAAGGACTTATCAGAAAATAATTTAGAGCAGAGAAGAATAGCTCCTGCCTTTTCATCACAATCACTTTCTGAAAAACAAGTACTGAAGAGAGATAAGGAAACTTTCTTGTAGACTATTCCTATTATCAAATAGCAACTTCACTCCACCCTTCCTTTGTGTTTGGCTTCTTACATAGTGCCTGGAGCTGTTGTTTTGTTCCAAGACTACCCTCAGAAAAATTCCCTGCCATTATCAGACATGCTAACAAAAGAAAAAAAACATACACTTCTTCCAAAGAGGAAAAATGTAATTAACTGCCATCTATCAAAATCCAGAGAGGTACCCCTTTATCTTGGCTGAAAGTTAATGTAGCTTTCCCCTGTACTGTAACTGGCTGCACATGCTGAAACCAAGCCATGGACACATCCAGTAGCACTCTTCCTCAAGCAGAAGTTTCAGCTGAGATTTACATCGATCTCAATTACTTAGAGAGTCTCCCTGAAGACAAAGTAATTGTTTCAACTTGCATTTAAGTGAGAGCTCTCAGTTTTGATAATTCATACTTAGATTATGTTAAAATTAAGCTGATATTGTAATTCTTTCCATTTCCTTTTAATCTTCCTATTAGCTCAGAATGGTGCCTCTTCCCACTAACGAATGACCTTTGCTATCAACTCCAAGGACAGCAGCTTCTTTTCAGTCCCCATCAGCACTATGCTTCCTGTACTGAAGGAAGATAGGACCCAGAACCTGATGAATGCACTCATTTGAATAAAGAGCCTGGAAGATTAACCCATAGATCCTGTATCCTTGTATGAATACAGAATTCACACTTACTGAAATTATTTCCATAATTACAAGAAAATCATGTTTTCTACAGTTGTGCAGGGAAATTGAGTTATGCATCACATGCAGATGGCCAAAGAAAAGAGACACAAGTACACTACAAAAATACAAATACATTCCTTCTCAGTGAGTGATGCCTACAGCAACATTAAGTGTATCAATAGGATATCAAGCCCCAAAGGCTTCATGAGTCAGATCCTAGGCTAAGGACAGACCATTGAGATGACAATCAATAGCAGCCCAGGTCTGTGATTTCATACCTCCTACCATTGACACGTTCATACTCAGACTGTGAAGCAGGCTTGAGGGAGAGGCTGAGTGGAGCAATAGGCTGCAAGGGAACACTGCTGTCCCTTGCTCACTACTGTGTGGGTCCCCCCCAGCAAGCAGCAAATGAGAGCGGCAGTAGTAGAGGAGTGCTGCTGTTCTTACCCACCCAACAAGATCAAGCAGCAGGCGATGTAGGAGTGTTTTCTTTCACATGTCCAAGCACTCACAAACTCATTCAGACAGAAGCACAGCAACAACCTATCTGTATCAGGGTGATGTTCTTACCCACCTCTCAGAACCATGGGCAAGAATCATCTTCCCTCCTTTCCTTCTCTTTGGGATGAAGCAGCAGCTTGCTCCTTGGAATTTCCATAGAAAAGGTGGTTCAAGCCAGACAGAAGATCCTGCACACCAGATTTGCCCAGTGGGCTGCATGTTGAACCATGCTGGTGAAGAATTTTCAAAAGTAATCTGTGTCAGCCTGATTACGTCCGCTGACTGTGCTGTGAGTTCAGCCAATGCTAAGAGCTTCTGGAAATCACCGTCTATATCTGGACATCTTACTCTATCCTCAGCCTTCGTGCAAACCTTCTCTTTGCAATAGGACACTCTCTGCTCATAGCAGGCCTACACAATCCTATCTCTATAATCTCAGACACTGGGCAACATTATAAAGGAAATTGTCATCATCCAAGAACTTAACACACAGTTTATGGCTTTTGGAGTCATCAGGCCTTACTAGAAACAAACAGAGGCTAGTAGGAACAAGCTGAAGAATTATATTGAACTCATAATCCTAACAACTGTAGCCAGTTTTATTTTTCCTTGGTTACCTCATTTGTTGTCACAACTCTCCATTCTGGAACAGAAACGCAGTGAACAAAGCAGGGGATTAGGAACATAGTAACTTTACTGTAGCCTTAACACTAGTTCCTACGTACTGTTGCAATGGGGAGATGGTTGCACAGTACTATGAAGGGAAGAGTTCTTCATTACAATGCTGAGGTGGGAAAATACTGTATATGATTGTGATTGATACTGTGTTGCTACAGTGTACTTTTAGTAAGAAAAATGCCCTAACCGAAATGTTTCTGTCAGCTGGGAATACACCTTGTTTGTAAGACTACAAGAGTAGAAGGAATGTCCATCATTCAAGTTTAAAAGGCATCTTTTGAGTAAAAACGGGTCTTGGCTGTCTGAGACTGAGACAACCAGGACTGAAGGAGGTTGGCGTTTAGATCACAGTGGCAGCAAAACTAGATGACAAAGCAGAGCTTTAAAAAGTCTCTCAGATGGAAAGGTTTGTGCCAGAAAGGAAGTGAGAGGAATGGAGGGTGCTGCTTACTAAGAGAAGGAGATAGGAAACAATGATGCTATTGTGACAGCAGAGCTGATGAAGGTCAGAGAAGATAAGCTCTAATTTGCATGCTTTCAAAACACTCGTGCAAAGTTGATGATTTTTTAGTGAAAGATTAGGACTAAGGGACGTTGTGGCCAGGGAGTTTGCTGTATTTGTATGAACTGTAATCTACAGTGCTTTAGTTTTTCAAGTAAAAAACAGTGCCTTCAGCAACTTTATGCAAAGGATATCTGCTTTGCATTAGACTTGCCATATGCCTTCTGAAGAATTAGCTATAAACCTTAAGATCTGCACTTCACAGGAAGCTCTGGGAAGGGTCTGTCTAAGCCGTGGTATCTGGAGAAGTCACTGCTGGACATGGAACAGGCAGCAACTCTGTCAGGTTTAACTCTTTCTAAGAGATACTAAGCAGAATATTTCCACCTTGAATATGTGCTTTTGTGACCCCCAGTTGATGAACTGTGCCCAGTCTTTAACCAGACACAAGAGACAAAAGTCCCAAGGGCACAGGACCATAGCTGGGTCTTGTGAGATTAATGGCAGGGAGCCCTACAGGGGAACCACATTAAGTTTCTTTCACAGAAGTTGCTTATGCAAACCTATCTCATAGGAAATAGTATTTGTCTACATTAGCATTCTTTACCTAGCACTAGATGTATAGAAGGTGCCTAGTTTCACTACTATTTAGATTTCCCTTCTTTAGCATTCCTAGAGCTTGCCAGAATGTCTGCTTCTGCAGAAACAAAGGTTAATTAAACACATCCGCCCATTAGTGCAAGGAGCGAACATTACAATCTGGCCCAGAGCTACCTTCTTCAGCTGTCAGCACTGAAAGACACTTGGAACCACAAACTAGTCCTCAAGCAAAACTAGTTTCAGCAGAAACTGCTTGTTTTATTGAACAGAGAAGTTCCTTCCCCATATTTACAGTTTCAGCTTGTACTTGCCTGGCTGTACCTAGTTCCAGCAAGATACATTCTAGTGGTATTTTGCAAGTTGCTTGATCCAAGATTTTTGGATCTTCACAGTGCCATGATTAACACATAATAAGGAATGCTGGAAAAAATGTGCCTTGCCTGCATTGCTAACTCCACCTTTTATAATTGATATAATATAAGGTAAATTATTCTGTATTTTTTTGTTACTTGTGGCATTCCTTACCTTTGTACCTTTCACTGTGCTTGCATAATGGAACTGAACTGGGCAACTCCCTCATTAGGCATTTCTTTCCACTTTCTCTTCCATTTCATTTCCCGGCTCTAATGTATAAGCACCATATTACCACAACGGCTTTCTCTATTCTGTGAATTAAATCTACACAGAAATATATTCATTATATTAACTCTTCAGAGTAGTATTATGACAGTACCTCGGTTTCCCTCTCACTGCTGTATGGGGTATGAAGGCGGACAGCATATACCTTTCACAAATATGTACTGTTACCATGCCTATAATCCCCACTGCCTGATGAACATTTTATTCCTAAAACATTTTCTTTCTGTGCTGAATCAACAAGGCTGTGATAGACCTATTAAAGATCAGTCACTAGTAATGCGATTACTAAGGTAGGCAGGACACATTGAGTTTTTCGCTGAAAGTAGGATCTTAAGTAAAGTTAATTGTGTAAAATAGCATGACATCTACTTAAATCATAAGGACTGGCTTGTTTTCTATTCTCTTCAGTAATAGATGAAGCAAGTATAACTTGCTATTCATCCAAAATTCAAGGCCTGTGTTTTGTCAGAGCTCTTCACAAATGCAATACCGTATTATGCACCCTCCATTCTCATTCAGATTATCTGCAAGCAATTTCTGATTTTCTCAAGCTGACTCATTTTTCATACCTATCAGGTGAATCATTGCTGAAAATGATTCTCTGCCCATGAACTGTATGTGCATGTATTCAGTTTCTACTGTTTTAGTTAGTTTTGACCAGACACACAGAACACAAAGTCTTCTTTCTGTTTCCAAGCTGGAAGAGAACACCAAGCCACATTATAATTTCAAACCGTTTTTCACAAATATTGTCTAATGTTTGATTAAAATTTTCAGTTTCTCAAACATTATTACCATTACATTTGATGGGTTAATAATAGGAACGATGGATAAAAGGAGACACGAGTGAAGAGCCACAGAAATATTTTCAACTATTTGCATTGCTTTCATGGGTTTGGTTTCAAAGTCAATGAAAGTCACAGAAATGTCTTCTTTGTCCTCTTTGTACTGGACAGCATCTACCTGGTTCTCAAAAAACCTGTTTGAAAGGCAGCATCTCTAGCCCTGATAGATGAGCGCAGACAGTGCTATCTTGCAAAACACTCATCACTTGGCATCAGGCCATTTTCTGAAGTCTGTGAGAAAAACACCTTAGTCTCCAACAGAAACTGAAAGCGAAGCTGGAGCAGTACTCTGACCAATATTGAGCAGTTGATCACTGATGACAAAGCCCTACTGGAAAAGTGTAAAATATGTTCATAGTTAACATTTTAAAGAGAAGCTTGAGCCTGGAGAGGAAACAGAATGGCCTTCTTGGAACATCCCTCCTTGGCTTGTTACCCAGAACCTTCTGCCTAGCCCCCAGTTCAGTAGGCAAGATGTGACTCCCTTCTTTACAAGCACATCTTAAATTACTTTACAGTTGTTTCCATAAATACAGCATGCCAATGCTTACTGGCTGATTTTACCACCTAGCAGCTTTATTTGCATTCAGCAATGAGGCAGTTGAATTTTTAAGGTATTTTGTTGTTAAATTACAATTAAGTTGGAAGGCTGCTTGCACAGCAATGCTCTATTCAGTACACATGACAAAAGCCTATAAAAATCTTGGAGCTGACCACAGCTGTGCGCTGCTTGTCTCACATGCACCAAAAATACTATATGGTACAAAGCATTATATAAGGCTGTACAACAGCCAGATGTGTCTATGCCCAGTTTTAATAGGGAGCAAGACATGGTAATGTTATTTCTTCATCCCCTCTCCTGAGCCTCTTTCAGTCTTATGCCTACATACATGTTTTCTGGGCCATTTATTCTTTCCTATACTGAAGAACACTATCTAACAGGTAAGATAGTGAGGACTGGAAAAACTTCTATATGACTTATCAGCATAAACAAATTTGCATAACAAAACTCAGAAGAGCTATAAAGCTGCTGGAGCATACCATTAGCCTGACCTATTCATTTAAACTACCAGGTACTATTCATTTAAACATGTTTTCAAGGGTTGCACCTCTTTTTGTACCAGTTTATTCAGAGATGATATAGCATATAGTTCAGAACTGCACTTCTAAGCAGATATTTCTTAAGACACAATTGCTCTTTTGTGCTTCAGGCTATGTTTTCATTTAGTTATGACAGCATAACCAGCAGTCTATCTTTTGCTTTCTGTGAGGCAATAACTTTACTACGCTCCATTAATTACAGCTATGGGGATTATTAAGTGAACGGCTGTTGAGAGTATGAAAAAGCTACACTGCTACATCGACAGCAAAGAGCTTGCTGTGAGTTTAAAGTGCGTTCCTTATTTTTTTGTGGACATCTGCTTGAGTGTATTTTTGAAGTTCAGGATTACCATAAACAAAACATACTCAGCTGAAATCTGAAGCAGTATCTGAACAAGAAAGACTAAAAAAGTCCTAAGCAAGGAAAACTTTTGCAAGTATTTCAGCTGCTTCAATGATTAAAACATAATACTCCAACATGAAATTGAGAACAATTCTTTTAGTCATTTAAGGAATTCGTCCAATTTCAGAGTTAAGTCTGGTTTGATGATTAAAATACAGGGCAAGGAACCAGAGGATATAAACTCTATTTTCAGCATTAGCACTGACTCACTGTGTGATGTTAAGCAAGTCACTTATATTTAACTGTCTCACTCTCTGTCTCACCTGTAAAATGAGGGAACCTACCTCACAAGTTCTTTGTGAGATTAATTAATTAAACATTTGCTGCGCACCTAACATTTCTTGGATGTAAGGTGGTGGAAAATTTATTATTAAACACACATACAAACAGGATACAAGAGCAGAGCCGGGTGGTTTCTATAAAGGAAACTCACATCTCTTTCATCTTTGAATTTTTTAAGCATGACAACAAAATAATTAACTACAGGAAAAATTGTGGGTGAAGCCCTTGAAATGAGTTCATAAATTGAAAAAAGCACAGCCACAAACTAGACAGACCAAACTATAATTAAGACTAACAATACATCGTCATTCTTCAGTAGAGTGTACAATTAAAAGACTAAGGTAAGTTTTTATCTCCTATGATGTATAAGCAAACGTACATCTAATGGAACTGAAAGGCAGGAGATCTAAATCTTGAGAAAGAAAATAATGTTTCTTTAAAAGCCTACAGTTTTTACTGAACTCATTGCCACATGACATGGTTGGAACCAAGATCTCAGTGAATTCAAGAAACAAACATTTCTATGGAAATGTGAATATTCACTGTGATATTCTACGAAATGCAAGAGTTAAAAACTCCTCATGATGCACAGTACAATTCAACTAATAGCTGACAAGCATTTAAAATATCTCCTGTGAAGCCTGTTTGTCAGCTGATCACTCTGGACTGACTTACAACTGTATCAGAAGCACCGAGTACAGGTTGCCGTCGGAGGCAAAACCCTGGAGTAGGTGTACTAATGGTCACCTCTAGTAAAACAATCTCAGTGCTACTGAGGCTAGACCCAGCAGCACATGAACACATCTTTAGCATCCTTCTACTCTTATCATAACAATGTTGTACAAAATGGCAAGTTTGTTCTGTCATAAAATTAACTACATCAGCAACAGAAGAGGGTCTAGCAACTTTTAACTGGAGAGGTGTTTTTAACTCACAACACAGTTTAGCAGATAACAAAAAGCAAGGTGCTGCGACCCCATGAATGAGCTGATCAAAACCACAGTGAGCAAAGAAAAAATGGATAAAGTAGTGTGATCAATGACACACTCAAATGTTGTGTGTTTACTGTCCATTTGCTTGCCTCACCAATGACAGTTTGAGGAAAGGATGCAACTTACTTGTATGTTTCTGAAGCCAGTTATTGTTATCTTAAATATTCACAAAAATATCACTTTTGCTTTCTGTTGGTTCCATTCAAAATAGTGTGAGGCCTTTATGTAAAGCATGGTCATAAGTCTTTTACAACTTCGGAATGAAGTTGGTGTTTGGTACTCTACCAGGGCAACACGCACAGCAAAATTCAGATGGTCTATCCTTTTAAAAGCAACTTTCTAAGTTAATAACTTCTACAATATAATTTGATAGATACAAATGCAAGCCAATTATTGACCTTCATTGTAACATTTTTTATGCTGCAAATTCTGGATCATACTAACTTATTCATACACTATATATATAACTATAAATATATTATTGCTATAGTTAACAAGTTTCTACTAAATGAGCATTGCAGACACGTCTAGACAAAACCTTAGGCCCTCCACCAAGACTGGCAGAGCCTTTAGCTCTGCATTTCAGAGCTAAAGACCAAGATGGAGAAGTGCAGAAGCAACATCACCATCACTTATATAGTTAAACTAAAAAGAATCGATGCCTCACTGTTAATGTTTACTTGGCCTGTATGCTTCAGGGATGAGTGGAGATTAGTGCAGAAAACCAGTTCTTTTTTTCTCTTTTTTATTTTGCTTATTGATAGCTAGTTCTACTGCATTCACTAAATCAAGCAAGATTAAGAAAAAAGAAGTGCTTGTCATCCAGCATTAATGCAATGCCATGTGCTCACTCACAGCTGCTTGTGTGTACATTTTAATAGCTGTTTTTTCCTGTCTGTCTGCAGAGAATGGGTCCATCGCCTCACACAGTACATGTACCTTGGCCCTTTCCTACACCTAGCCCACACCTTTAATCCAGTCTCTGCACCCCGACAGCCTCCCATGTTGCTGGTGTCCCTTTTCTCACCCCAGCTGGGCCAGGAATCTTCTTTCTCTTCTCACTTCAGTGACGGATAATGATGAGTTCTCATTTCACTCATATTTGTGTCCCTAATTGCACATACATGTAAACACATAGAGAAGTGATCTTTCTCCCATGCAACTTTACAAGCTAGATAGATTGTTTGCTTTCTTAGCTGATACTCACTGTGCTTAAAGGGTTGTTCGTCCTAAAGCAGCAATTTCTTAAGGAGTATGAATAAGGCAGGAAGGCGGATGATGGCAGAAGCAGCTCCACTACAGTAGTACAGACTAATTCACATGATGACTGTAGCTGGACTCCTCCTAGTGCCTCAGAAAGTTGCAAGAAAAGGGAAGGGCTCAGGATATGATATCATGCGCTCATTCTAAAAACAAGGAAACTGTTGTAGATGATTGAAAAAGTAACAGCTTAAAAATTCCTGAATGGCCAATACCAGAAAATTACTTTTCTGTTTCACCTTCCTTACCCTCTCCAGTGAAAAGTTTCAACAAATACAAATGACAAACTTAGAAAACAATATTTACATCGTTACTAGGACTAGCCTAAGAGATGTATGAGAGCTGGGCAACCTCAGAGCATTGCTTAGTGTTGCCTGGCATTGCCTGTTGTCTGTGTTTCTGTCAGATCTTAAGCTTTGAGCTTGTTACTGGGTCTGTTCAGGCAAATACGCCAGTCCCCAGCATAACTGCCCCTGCAGCCACAGTTGGGTTTGCATAAGTAACAAGGACCCATGTGTATCCACTCTTTGGCAGTACCCTGACTTGTTTATTGCCTTTTTCAGTGAAAGTAAAATCTTCTAAAGCACCTAAGTGACTTAGGAATCCAATTAATATTTTCTAAAGCAATGTAAGCAAAGAGGCTTGTAAATCTCACAGAAAGCCAATGTGATTTTGTGCAGATTTGCTGGGGTAAGTTTTACTCCTTAGATCCCTTTCTAATTGCAAGCCTGCTTTAGAAATAATAATCTATTTACAGGGCTATATTATTATAAATTTATTTCCCAGGTCATCATTTACAACCTTTAAAAAAGAAATTAATAAACATCAGAAGCAAAGCAAATGTCCTAACTCAGCACAATTGTTCTTAACCTGGATTTAGCTTTGAAGTTTGCTGTTTCTATTTCAGATCCAAAGAAGCACCTGCATGCCTGGAAGCTTGTCTGTTCCTTCCAGCTTTCTCAATTGGTCTAATAAGTCACTCATTTTTCTCTCAAGTTGTCAGGATATTTTGGTTCTGTTACAAACCCATAAAACACTCTCAGAGAAAAATTTAGCACAGCCTTCAAGCACACAACATTTTTATGTTGTGTTTGGAATTACTAAATTCTCTGGTATGGCCGTTATTGTGCTTGCCTTTCAGGTTTCTTTTTTGTGTTAAAAATTTCCTCTTACTTTTTCATGTAATTCATCCCAGATTCAGCAGTAAGGCCACCCATGAGTGATATCTTATAGCTTACCATCATTTTCAAGCTCCTGTATTGGCTTTTGGTTTAATGGCTTGGATTTGGGGGAACTTTGTCATATTAAAGCAGTTTAGTGATTGGGCATTGTATGTCTCAGTATTTGTCAGCACCCTTCTACTGAGCTGTAAAACAGCGTGTTGCTCTTGCAGCTCTATTGTTTAAAAAGAAATATTTTGCTGCCAGATTTCTTGTCCTTTCTTACTGGACTTTCAATTTCAGGAACTTGTTCTATTTAAGAGGATAGTAGAAAAACAATACTTTAAAATACAATATTTATTAAACAGATGCTGGTATTACCAATGCTTGTTTATCCAGTGGTGATGTGTCTCCCAAATAAACCAGCAGTAGAAGTAAAATAAACTGGAACACAGAACCATTTTCTTCATAAAGATTCTAGGGATTTTTTAACTACTTTTACTTCTGAATCTTAGTTGCTCTGTGTAGTAAAGGGTAGTGACATCTCAAATTGGGAAACATAAATTATTTGTGAGTTTGAGGAGTGTGAATTAAGATCACTAATACATACATTTTTATAGAATTTTGGAAGTCCTTCTCAAAAACTGGGATACAGTTTCCATTTACGTTTCTGTTTCTCTGTTTTCACCTTGATTTTTAGTAGTACTATAACACCTATATAGGTGATCACCTGGATTTGAGAACATTTCCTACAAGAGCATAGACTTGTCACAGCTCTGGATTTGATTTGGACATTTCATGTATTCACAAACTGGAACGCAAACCATACTCTTAAATGTTTAGAGGATGAGGGAGTTGGAACTGCTGTTTGCTATGAAGGGAGCAGGAGTACCTCGGGTCTGTTCCTACTCCTCTCCAGCCCCCAACAAGGTTCCTCTATAGCATGCATCTGGGTCATTGCTCAACCCAGGCTCTGAGGAGGTGGGGTTCTGCCTGCATCATGCTGCTAAACCGAATCTGCAGGAAATAAAACAGATGGTACCTTGCAATATTCCAACTGAGGATCTTCTGAAGACAACAGACCCATTAGTAACCAGGCCTTGAATCCAGACAGATGAAGCAAGCCTAGACTAACCACAGGCATGTTGGTGTTGATTCTTGTCTTGGTTCTCTACTGATTTTAACATCAATCTGACTTCATCCTCAATTACTTCAGTGCAAGCAAAATGAAAAGCAGACTAATTGTGCACAGCTCCGGTTTGTTTTGTTGTGTTCCTTCTTCTTCTTGCCAGAAGACCATCTTTCTCTTTGTTCTCCTGTGTTGCTTCCTCTTCCTATTTTCCTTCAAGAGTTAGTTAAAATTATGGAATCATTAAATAATATTGATTAGAAAGAATCACTGGAGATCGTCTGGTCCTTTACCGACTTAAAACAGGCCTTGCCTGGTCCAGGTATGAATATCTCCAAGGCCAGACATTCCAGTCTCACTGGGCATGCTGTTTAAGGGTTTGACCACCCTGACTGTGAAGTCCATATGAAGTGTAACTTACATTCATCTGTGTGTATATAAGGCTAGGATATTTCCCCACATCAACATACAGCATCTGGCAGTAAACCTAGATGGGGAGGTGCTTTGGAGCTTGGGAAAGAGGTGGGAGGGAACTACAATAAATGGAAATGAGGAAAATCCAAGATTTTCATTTTATAGCAAGCAGTAGGAGAGACAGTGGTGAGCAGGAGTAGAAGGGATCATGGCAGGGAGGAAGAAAAGAAAAGGCTGTTTCACAGGTCAGGCAAGGCTGTGTGTGGGAGGATAACTTGGATGATGAGAAGGCAGCAGGACCATAACTAAAACGGTCACCACCTCCAGATTTGGTTACCTCTCACATCCCTAAATAAATCTTCAACAGTGTGCAATAGCTAAAAATATCTTTCCAGTTCTGGCATGAAGTTGATTACAAGAGCTTGCAGATCATTTTGCTTCCTTAGGTTCCCTGTGCAATTTCACTTGGATAGTACACTTCACATTTAAGACAGTGCAGATATTTTGGGCTGCTACTGTTCTGTTCCAGAGAAACTGTTCCTTTTCATAGAAAGAGGTACAGGTCCTGCAGCATGCAAACATCAACTACACATGACATTTATACTGGAGTTATGTTTATAGATAACTCCAGTTTTGATCACAATTATCTAAGATATCTCTGCACTAGAAGATGCTTTATAAATAAAAGCAGAGATTGTTCTACATGACAGTACCAAGGAGTTGGAGCAGTGACAAGAAATTTTAGTAGTGAGCACTAGGAGGTGTAAATGATTTTCCAACACTAATAACAAGGAAAAACAGTAATTGGAGAAGAATTATTTTCCTTTGCTGATTATTTAATTGCTTAGGAAAATTCAGTGACTGTTAAAATTGCTCTCAGGTATCCAAGAGCAACACTACCAGCAATCGTGTTTTGCAGTAGCAGAAAGCAAAGAGGAATATGGATGTGTGAAAAAGGGAAAAGATCTTTAAGGGTGAGGTGAGTTTGTATTCCTAAGAACTAAACTCTAAGTGATTTAGAATAGGAAATCACATTCAGTGATGTAAACACGTTAACTGATGAATCCTCACAATACCGTTGTGAAGTAGGGAAGAATTACGCCTTGTTTTGACAGATGGGGAAACACGGACAGAAAAGGCTAAGTTCTTACCAGGATCCTTGCCAGCTTCTTTCAAAGTAATTTCCAAGGAAGATCTTTCCCTGCAGAAAGCTTACAGCTACAGACATCTCTCCAAGTTTCCCTCTGTTCCTATGTGAGAACAGAGACGGTCACAGGTGTTGAAGCTCCTAGCCTGGCCTTTTTTGGAGCTCTGACTGGGTTATCAGCTGAACAGAGAACAAGCAGAAACAACCTTTTCTACATAATGACTCACCTTGCCAGAGGAAGATTAGTCAACGGAAATTTGTGTCTGCCTGTACTAGTTAGTAAATATGTACCCATCCCTGCATAAGGCCAGGGGCGAAGCACTAGGGCAGCAGGAGTGGAAGCCCGAGTTGAGTAGTCATAGCTTTCTTGCTGTTGGCACTCCAACGTCAACAGAAGCAAGAGCAGAGGAGTCCTAGGCTGATTTCCAGCATTGTAACAGACCTTACGCTTGGAGGATGTCAGGTGCTGAGGCTCAGCTCTCTCATTTACCCTTTCAGCTCACAATCTGTGCAAGGCATACGCCAGCCCTTCCCCAACATACACGCTCTTTTCATCTACTCTTCGGTCAGTACAGGAGTACCAATTTTTCCTTTTTCACAAGGGAAATTATTCAGTCTAAAGCTCATGTAACTTTAGATTCATTTTGTACTGCCCCATTAATCAGTGGTAATGTGGTAACCAGAACCTTGTAGTGGCAAAGGTAAGTAGAGATGTAAGAAGTCATTACCTTCTCATTCAATAAATATTCGCTAAAATGCCAGCCTGCTTCTTTTTCTTCATTCTAGTAGGTGACCACACTTGCATCAGGGTTCTTTATATGGTCAGGTGTTCCTTGACTTTGGCATTCTTTCCCAGAAGTGTCTGAAATAGAGACTTGATTATTTGTCAGCTAAAACAAATTTAGTTCATTTTCCCCTAATACTCATCAGTGCAGTTTGAATGCTGTCAGCACTAGAGTTTTGGTATATCTGTGTTCACGCCCTAAATACAGCCTTCACAAGAGGTCCAAATACAAAAATCCTTTGGAGGCTGTCTTCATTGCAACTTCTCTCTACAATGAACTGTTGTTGAAACAAATCTGGAGACAATGGGACCTCAACAATGTAACTTTGTGCCTGCTAGTGCACCTAAAACTTTGTGAGTTTAAAACCTGCAAACTCTATCATGTAAATAAAGGCTGCTAACACCTCTCTCTAAAGAAATACTTTCATTAATCTTAATGATCCAGGGGCTATCATATACTCACTGTGTTCACTACTGATTCATTGTAGGATGTTAATAAAGTCCCTGCTTCCAGTGTACCTTGATGAAACAATAGACTGTAAATTCAACCTCCCACAACATCAGCCTGAACCACTGGGCCCAATCTCTGTGTCTCAAGTTCCTAATACAATCTGAGCAGTGTTCAAATAACTGTTCCTATATAATTTTAATGGCACATACATAGGTTGAGAATCCCTCTCTGAACCTCAGCATAGAATATGGACCTGGAACTGGTATGTCAGAATGGGAGACCCCTTCTCTTGCTGATTCATGGTTTTCTTGGTTTCACCAAGACCCACAAGCTTCTAGTTTAGCCTGTTCAGAGGGAAAAAGGAAGACAAAATCCACTTGTTTAGCAAAGGATTTTCTTTATCATCACTTCTTACCCTTAAACCCCCCGCCCCGCCTTACACATCTTTGCGAAATAACAAGTTATTTGTCTTTTCTCAGTCTGATCTCACTCCTGTGGCTTCCAGGTTTTATCAGCATCTCAGGTGAGACAGCATGCCTCCTGTTGCTCTCTCCAGATTATTTGTGTTAATATTTGGCAATGATTTGCTCTCATTTGCAGAGAAGCCTCCCTCTTTGTATATCGGCTGCCTCCTTTAGTTGCATGCTCCAGCCAAAACACTCCAGCTCTGTCTGCATAAATGGAATCAGTTGGTTTGTGAAGTTAGGATAGGAGTGAGAGACATTTAGAGATGACAGCCCTTAACTGCCTGATGTTGGTCTCTCAATTGTAGTTATTCCAGGGGAGGTCAAACACTGTCCCTGGTCTGAGCAGCACAATAGACTGACATAGTCCAGCCGGACTTTCTGTACAGACTAGTGAAAGACAGAATGGCAAACCTAAAACAAACACAGGCACAATATAAAAACAGCTTACAATTCTATTCAGATACTTTTGCTTCTGCCATTGAGATGCCATGTAGTTATTGGTTAGGATAAGAACAAAGAAGAGGAAAACATGACTCAGAGTGGGTTACTTGTTAAAAAAACTCATTATTTAAGTATTAAAATAGGAAACATTGCAAAGAAAGGAAAGCGCTCCATCTAACTGCTCTTCACAGTTATTCTTAGTCATTGTAAGCTATCAGGTATCACCTGGTCTAATTAATCACATCTTGAATTACCATGCATAAATAAATGTGTTCATTTGGGGAAAGAAATAATGTATAGGGTTGTGTTGTGTGATTTCTCACAGATTCTTATCCATCTATCCTGCACCCCAGCTTCTCCTAATGAAAGGGAATCTTATGTCCTCCTGAAAATAGGTAGCAAATACATTTTAACCTTTTTAAGTTTCAAAGTCAGCTCACCTTTTCACAAGAAGATAGAAACACGAAAATAAAATTCATCACAGTTTATTCGACTCTTAGCTGAAGTCATTTCATATATTCAAACTGCATTTCAGCCAGTGAAAAAGTCTTTAATTTAGTCTAATTTTCACTGAACTGTCTACTTTGCACAACTTAACGTTTTAGGCATAATCTCTTCATTTGCTATATTCTATATAGCCACTAGATGTCCCTCGTTCCTACATAAAGCTCCAGATGTGAGACAATCCGTGATTAATCAGCAGCGTTAAGTTGGAACTCCAGCAGCGTAGAAGCATGTCTGTGCTCATAGCATGCAGGGGTTTCCTGTAATAAATGCAGGTCCTTTGAATCATGCCACTGATTGTGGATGTGAGTCTATAAATCACGGCAATTCCAAACACTGATGTGCCAAACACACAACAAACGTAACTGTGTTTGGACAAAGGGTATATATGGCAAATACAAGAATCAAGTAAGGCTGAAGGGAGCAGATGAAGATGGCATTGAGCAAAATAGGCTACAGATCCACGGATCACAGAGTAACCTGGGTCATTCCATTCCCAACTATTCATTGACAACGACATTTTCCATATACATATGTTATTACTGGCTTCTTTTGCTATTCATTAAGTAAAATGGCACAGTCTTGACAGTCAGACTAGATCTTACTTATTTAAAGCATACATTTGACTGTAGTCTAGTTGAAGTATGGGTGAACCATACCACTATGAGCTTTAGATAATTACAGGATAGCTGGGGAATGGTCACTTCTGTATCAGACCACGAATGCTGGGCAGTGTAAAACAGAGATGATACCAGTAAACACATTTGACTTATGCTGGTGATGGCGAAAGCAAAGTCAAACACTGCTCTGAAGGAAACAAAATGTTTCACTAAGTAAACAGTGTCAGGAAGCTGCTTGCAAGTGCCTGTGAGCTGTACAACTCCCTTTTCCCTTCCTGTACCCTATCTGCCTTTAGCAAATTTCCTGACCCCCATTAGCTAATTCATACCATCAGCACTTTGCAAGACCCTGCCACAGCAAGTGTTACATCACTCACTTCCTCAGTATTTTAAATTCACGGACTGGGAAGGGAAAGGTCACATCAAAGGGAGGAACTGGAGAAAACCTTCCTCCAGATTAGTTTTTCTTTTCAAGTCACGTGAGTGCTAGCAAATTACATCTGTATAAGAAACAGGACTCTGATGGACTTTGTGCCTCACCAAAATGTTCATGGCAGATGGTCACAGCATTTCTTTTCCCAGTTGTTTTCAAGATTGGTCCTGAAAAACAAGAGTGCTGACATTTCTCAGCAAGGATACAGAGGGTTCTGCCACCTTCTAATATTAATGCCACTGACTGAATGATACAGATTTTCATTGGTAATTAAATATCAGATCATGGTGCATGCTCTCAATGTTACTTATGCTTTTAATGACTGATGATTTCAGGGGGAGCCTAAGCATCTAAATGCCTTTATAAGTCTTGGTTCTGTTCTTAAAAGATGAAGGGAAAAAATTATGCAGTTCTCAAGAAATTGTTTGTCCAAGACATTGTCAAAGCATGGAGAGCTGTGAATGTAAGACCTAAAACCCACACTACATGCTTAGGGTCTTCTCTACTTGAAGCCTTTGAACTGTTCTTCTGGTTCTCCCTCCCAGCTGTCCTCAGTTTGACACCACTGGAGTGAATGATTTTTGAAGGGATGGTGTACACAATGCCTCAACCATTTCTGGCTCTTCAATTACTGCATTGTCTACAGCTGCTCAGATGATAGTTAACTACAATCTTGCAATTAATATACTTATGCTGGTGGGCAGTTTCCTCTAGGCCATCTACCAGTGATATCGGAGAGAGTCAAATCCAGAGCCCAGTGACCATCAATGTGAGATTTTCATTGTGTTGAGTGGGATTTTTATCAGATTGTTATTTCCTCTGCTCTCACCAGTTATCTAACTTAGCCTGAAGCTAAATGTTTTTTTTTTCATAGGCTAATACCTGCATTACACACAATCTCATTTCTTCTCCTTCTTACTCTTGTTGTTGGCCAACTTTTTAATAGGAAACTGAGAACTAAGAAATGGAGAGAACAGAATGACCTATTGAACCAGTTTCACTCCACAGCATAGCTGACAGGAAAACAGCTGCCTCAGCTCAGGGTTCCAGGAATGGAAAACCAGATGTTTCTTGGCTACATTTAACAGATGTTATTCCAGTTTGAAACAGCATTTTAAAATGCAAATCCCAAGAGTTTATATATTTCCAAAGTATTTGAAGAATGGGAAAGTGGAAATTTCTTGCAAGTCTTCAAGTAGTGCCAAGCATGCCTTTTTTCTTTCTTTTTTTTCCCCTCCTTTATTTTTCCAAATGAACTTCTCCAGTTTAGCATTCCTGTGGCTGATGTATACACCAGAACATGCATTGGTGCCTACATGCCTTAGATAATCAGATCAGGCAGATTAACACCGCCACAAACTTAGCATGTGACCTTGGGCTAATCACTTGATTTCCCTGGATCTCTGTTCTCCACTTGTGCTGCTGAGAGCTTGTAAGCTCTCCACGACAGTGTCTCTCAACTACCAGTGTCTACAATAGCTACTGCAAAGGAACCATACAGAACATAGCCCTGGGGTACTACCATAAAATAGATTTTAAATATTAACTACCACCTATTCAGTAAAAGGTGACGGTACATAAAAGAAAGTGGGAGAAGACACAGGTTCTTTACAGGGCAATTGCAGGCCATCCTGTCACCTGTGGGTGCTGTAAGTCCCAGCATGAAGTTGAGGCATGGAAGGGCAAAAGTGTGAGAAGACAAGAGTTTCCATCCTATTCTCTGAACAGATTCAGGTTGCTGTGCTATTCAGACATAAATCCTTAATTTAGAGCATCTTCCCAGAGCAACCAAATTACGCAAGGGCCATGATGACCCTCAGAATGAGTCAAAACCAGGGAGGGCAGGAAAGGTACACTGAAGCATTCTTACCCTAAGCCTGCCAGGTTTCCCTCTGAATACATTTAGCACACATACAGGAGCTCTTCTGTCAAGCATCACTGAATTAGTGTGATATTATTCTCATGCTACAAGTAGAGAAAATTACAGCATACAAGTGATAACCAAAAATCTAAGTTAAAGATCCCAAGTTCATGAAACTTTGTATTTCCCATGAATAAGCTTTAGCCCATATTTACACAATTTCCTACTTCCAGTTACGCCAAGTAAATCACAAGAGCTGGCTGTGATAAAACACTTCAAGCACTTCCTTCCCAGGCTGAAACCAGAGATATGCTACCAGCCCCCAAAATAGAAAATGCTTCAGCTTAAATTGATTACTAGCTCTCTTGTTAGCTTTGGTTCAAGGTGGAGAAGACAACTTTGCTGAAAGAGTTAGTTCTTGACTTCCCTGATATTCAGAGTACTTTGGCATTGGGGGAACTGAAGCTCTTTATGAGGCAGAGGGGTATCACCATCTATACCAACAGAAAAGGAGCAGAAGCACAAATTTAATTAAGATATTTCCCTGATGTTTAATTGCATTTGCAGAAATTTCTTGGCATTCTCCCATACCCTGCATCAACACATATCACATGTACATTACATTAAGCCAAACATGTTATCTTTATTAAGGAGTTATCATGGATACTATTCTATTTCACTAGAGAATAACAACTTTTTAAAAAGTAAATTTAGTCCAAAATTTATTTCTTCTCAGAAAATACTTTCTGAAAAAAAAAAAATTGCCTTTCACAAAATGATTATTCTGTGTGAAAATAATTGAGCCATTTTTCAAATATTTCAAAATAAAAAGCATAATATTTTTGGATTAGAAAGGCTTGAAAATTTTCTGAACGTTTTAAATACTTAGACAAGAAACTTTAAAACAATGACTTCATATGTTGAGTTTTGGAATTAAGATAGCTTCTTGTTTTACAGCCAGCCATGGAAGAATGTTCTTGTACCTTTATAGAACAGTGTGTATGATATAGCAGCCTTAAGAGTAAAAACACTGGCATGTAAAAGCATTACAATCAAGTATTAGAATTTAGTGTAGCCTGTAACTATGCAGAAGAACTAAGCTGGGTGCTCTTCGTCTTTCGTGGCCACAGCCTCTATGCCTGCTCCTTGTACTCAAGTTTCATAAATTGTTCGAAACTTTATCGATAGAATTAATAGCTAAAATATCGCTTCTCAACATCTGGTTCACATTCTTCTCCCAGTTATGCTGGTGCAACTCTAAATGAAACTGAATGCCTTACGTGAAGCCACTCCAAATTTATGATGGCATAAGGAAGAAGTGAACTCAGTTGTTTATCTTTAAAAGATGCCTGTATTTGCAGTCAAATAAAATCACAGACAGGTACACACTCTGTGGCACAAGAGTGCCATCCAGCGGTAATTCCCAAATCTGAATTCGCCGGGGACATCCCCGGAGAGGTGACTAGTAGCTGGTACTTGCTAAACCTGCCAGCCTGAGAGCTGCAAATCCAAACTCCCGAGTAGCTAGTGTTAGGCTGAGACGAACATTTCTCTTAAAAATCAGTAACTTCTATTTTTTTTTTTTAATCAGGTTTCTATACTGAAGTAGTTTAGACAATGAATGTAGATTGTTGCTTGCCTGAGAGGAGGAATGTGCTGAAATGGGAGGCCCCTGGGCTAGCTAGTCTCAGAAGCAGGGCCATACCATCATCTCAGCGTTTGTTGCATCTCAGCTAATAAACCCTGTCGCTTTTCAGCGTTCTCTGATGGCATGGCATCAGCCAGTTCTATCATCAATGCTAATTGGAGCATCCTTGTACAGAGCTTTACCACCTGCTGTAGACGTGTCCTCTGCAGGGTCACAAATGAGAGTGATCAAGCTTTGAAGCTGGTTTCAGGTGAATACTTATGCACTCAGAGGTCAAAAAAAAAAAAAAATTCTGATTAAAACCCCATGTATTTCATGCAGATTTTACAGATCTACCTTATTCCCTGTCTCACCCTCCCTGCCATCTGTAGTGTTTTCCACTTTAGTTAATTGTATCTCGTACAATGCAGATGTGTATGAACGATTACGATTTGGATTTGTTTGGCCTGATTGCCCCCAGATTAAATCATTTTGTAGAATGTTCCTGTTAGTGTGCTACATTCATCTTACTTCTAAACAGAAATTAAATTATCTGGGGTTGTGGGGTCAACACTGCAGATAATACTTGCAAAGCAGAGAGCTCATTCCAATGAGCAGCCGTTCCTGCAACGGTATCTTCAGGAGATGTACAAACAGGAGAAAGGATACTTTTATTTCTAGGTAAAAATTCCATTTTGATGCATCTCTTGCACTAACATGTCAGATGAGTTACCAAAGATTCAACTTGCTCCTATGAGGAATACAACAGTGGAGTTTCTCCCTCTAACCTTTCTAAGAGACTACTGGGCTGCATATAAAGAAACTGATAATTTTTCCATTATTTCTATGGTCTTCTAGTTCTTCTACTTCACATTTCACTCTGTTCAGGAATGATCAAGCATGCACTAAAAGGGTACAGATAAACCCTTTTACTTAGAATTGGCCAAGTAGTCATTTTCAAAATTATTTGAAATATTAAGGAGCATGGAAAATAAATTCTACACATTTTCCATTGAAGAATAAATAGTTGGATGCTGAAAATGAGACATTCTTCAAGACTAAAATAAATGCAATTTGACCTATGAATTTAGTGTGGTGCAATTATTTTGAGACCATGAAAGTAAGACACCAGTAAATCAGCTGTTTGTATATTTTGTAGCAATCCTCCTATCACAGTTATGCAGTACAATGAAACAGAAGGTCATTTAGGTTTCTTAGTTTCATAGCAGATAAGCCACAAAAAATATCCTTAGATATTTTCAAAGAAGTCTGATTCCTTCTGTGCTAATGAAACCCATGCTGCAATCCACAATTCATTCACAATTTAGGAAAAACACTTCAAGTCCCCCACTTCAAAACAAAACACAACCCAAAAAGCTTATTACCAGAAACATAGATATTATTTGGTGGTGTTGGGATTGATACTGTTTCCTTGCATTTGTCTGTAAAACAGGACAAATCTTTTGCCAGTCTTTTCTCAGGTGAGCTACCTTCTCCTAGACAAGATTTTATTGCTGGCTCCTGTGAAGAGGTAGAGCAACCTTATCTGTTTGGAATGTGAGTGCTCTGTCATTGCAAAAGGCTGCAGTGGGCACTTGCAGTGACAGGATTAATATCAACTTGTTTTTCAAGTGAAGCTTTGGAGCAAAGAAGAGAAAATGACAATCTACATATTTTGAAATCTTCTCTCAGGGTTGCTATTTAGGAAAGAAACAATGTTGGTTGGGGGGTTCTGAATTTAGTGACACCTTGACACTTTTCAGATTGATTTGACTAGAAATGAGAGGACAATTGGCACAATCGCATCCGTCCAGGGTGCGGACCTTAAAGGATGAGCCAAAACAGAGTGCTCCCTGCAGATACGTAAGGAGCTGCCACCTCCTTTTTCTGGTGTGGACAATATAATGACGGAAATAATTAAGTTAATCTTTTGTTTAAGTAAAGCATTTGGGGAAAACGCTAAAAATAAACACTGATTCATTCCTTGTCAGGGAAGTTTCTCCTGTCAATTATCACGTTGTTACTGCTGTTTTTAACCTAGTCAGATGGTGAGATCGGCAATCCCTTCTGCAGGGGCTTCTGGGTGTTATTTTGTAGAGAATCTTGCTTGAAGGACTGATTACTGCTTTTATGGGAGCCAGTGGGAGTTTGGCCACAGTCCTTCACGCATGTTAATTTGAGGGACTTCCAAATGTTAGCTAATGATCTCAGAGTTCTTTTTATGAAAAATGTGTGGGTTTGTTTTGGGGTTTGTTTTTTCGTTTTTGGTGGGGTTTTTTTTTAATTCCTAGCATGAGGCAATTAAGTTCTGAACTGGCCTCCTATAACACCTAAAGTCCTAGCATTAAAAATTCAGAAGCATATATTGCTACCATACTTGGATGTATTATACATAGTATATTATAATTGAAGGTAATAACATTATTCATATAGTCCAGGCCATATGCTTTGCATTGCTATGGACTGTGAGCGTATCTATTGGCCTCCACTTACGATAATGCTGTCTTTTTTTTTTTTTTTTTTTTTTAATGAGCAATACTAAGGAAAAAGTAGCAGCCTCCACCCCAAAGCAGGAAAACACGTCAACACGGAAAATAGAGGCACGTGTGGGCGGGGGAGCTTCATTCCTGACTGTTGCGTGAAGTTTTATGGAGCTGTAAAGGAGAAACAGAGAAAGGCAAACCCCGTGGAAGCTGAAGCAGATGAGCAGAAAGCCAAGGACACAGGTCCAAGCAAGTGCTGCGGCCGTGGCTCTGAGGAGAGCGCACAGAGAGGGATCTTCGGGCTAAATGCTGACTGGAAAGGGCTCGGAACTGAGCGCGGAAATACAACCGCTCTCCGTCTCCCCTTCCCACCACCAACAACCAAAAAAAAAAAAAACCAGAAAAAAAGTTTTTTTCTGGCTGTGTTCAAGCCAGACACAAGATTTTACACGTTCCTCATGAATAACCGTCAGTGCAGGGCAGTACAGGACCAGGGCACACCTCAGCCGGCACCCAGCACAGCCCGCAGGCCCCGCAGCCCC
>NW_010138057.1:140320-157360 GCF_000699245.1 Pterocles gutturalis | reverse complement strand
GCCCCTCCTTCCATGATCTGTAGACCCTACACTACAGATACTCAGCTTAGTATCATCCGCAAACTTGCTGAGGGTGCACTCAATGCCATCGTCTATGTCATTGATGAAGATGTTAAAGAGCACCGGTCCCAAGACGGACCCCTGAGGGACACCGCTCGTGACCGGCCTCCACCCTGACACAGAACCGTTAATCATAACCCTTTGGCTGCATCCAGCCAGCCAATTCCTAATCCATCGTACAGTCCGTCCTTCAAATACACACCTCTCCAATTTAGAGAGAAGGATGTGGTGAGGGACTATGTCAAAGGCTTTGCAGAAGTCCAGGTAGATGACATCTGTTGCCCTTCCCCTGTCCACCGAAGCTGTCACTCCATCATAGAAGGCCACCAGATTGGTCAGGCAAGATCTGCCCTTGGTGAACCCATGCTGGCTGTCTCGATCACCTCTTTGTCTCGTATGTGCCTTAGCATGACTTCTAGGAGGATCTGTTACATGACCTTCCCAGGAAGAGTCAGATATCAACAGATGTGGATCTGAATGAGTGACTTGGAGCATAAGGCAGCACAATTTCAGGAAAGTATGGTGGGCTGTGATTATTAATGAACTTTTAATTAATGGACGTTCCAGACAAACCTGTGTTATTATTATGTGCCTAGCTGGATTTAGCTGGTCACAGTCTCAGACCATTCCTGCCAGGTCACACCTTTTTTAAAAAAGATGAAACTTACATGATTATTTGTCTTTTGTTGTTCCTCTCTGTAAGGGTCTGCTTGGATTGTGGCTTTGCTCAAGCTGAGAGAGTTTCAAGTACTTTATATTAGCAATGCCCTTGTAGATAATCAGGGAGGCAGGACACAGATTTGGTCTTAAATGTGGGTTTATACGGCTAGATGAGCCTGGCTCCAAATTTTGCAGCTCATCTGGACAAAAAGTGCCTGTGTGGTGTTGGAAACCTATGTCTGGATTATTTAACACAGTGAAAGACCATACTGAAGACTCAAACAGCAAGAATGGGATCTAGCTAAATGTAGTGACACTTGGAAAGTGTATGGAGTTTAAAATTGTGTAAAGTATCAAACTTCTACCCTGCTGCTGCGAAAATAGGGTTGTGTTGAGGTCCCTGCCATCCATAAATCAGTCTCTTTCCTGCAAAGTGCGTTTGCACTTAAACCTCCCATGCCTAGAGGCACGCTTCCAATTCAGAGCGTGGTTCTGTTGGTGTGGCTACTGCACCATGCATTCATTTTCTGACCGTGGCTGGCCAACTGTGTCCTGCTGGCATGGTGGGCTGCTGGAGTCCCTCTATCTGGCTGCAGTTTGAATTCCCTAAATACGGAAGTAAAAACATGAAAGTCATATCTTTAAGGTATAAAACAGTGTAGTCTAACTTACTGCAGTGGAAGATCTGGCCCTTCTTCATGTTATCTTGCATCTGTGCCTGTCTCTAGTCATGACATTGTATGTTTTTATCCACGGATTGTGTTTTCAATATAAATATTTCTGTGTTTCCTATTCAAGTCTGCGGTTGTTTGTGGTCTACTGTTCTATGTGATGCCACTCGGTGGAAGAAGTTTAGTTTGCTGTATTACTTCATGTGGAACAGATGAATGGACCACATCTATGACAAGTCAGCTGATGTTTCTGTGGGACCGCTAATGTAAAGAGAGGGTTTTTACAGTAATTGGAAGTAGGAGCAACGGCAGTGAGGTTCTGTCTCCAGCATGGATGGTATTTAGCTTCCTGCTAAGTTAATAGTCTGTCTGTAAAAGGGACTCGAGCTGTTCCTTTTTGTCGCGTTGTTTTTCCCTTCTGTGCCATTTTTCTTCCTCTCATTAAGGCACTGAGTTAAATTAAGGATTAGCTATCAAAGTTATTCCTGTTTCCCCTCCAGAGTCCCCTCTGTTATCATCTCCCATGCCCTATAAATGTAACCTGCTGCTGCTTCTTGGTGTATGCTTACATGCACTCTTTTAATCCTTTCTATCCTTAACACATCTACAGCATTTGCTTTGTGAGGGAAATCCATCTTCATCTTAGCATGTTCCTTTGTCACCTCAGAGAAAGGTGGATAGGGGTCATGCTTGTGAGTCCTTGGAGTACTGACCTCACCTTTCTGTGAAATTATTTCGAGTGCTGAATATAGTTTTTTATATTGGCAGCATTTGGCTCTCCTACCAGTATCTCTCTCGTACCTTCCTTTTTTAAAGTTTAGTTATGATCATGTGCAATTGCTGCAGGTAGATACTGCATCTGCGTCATTTGGCTTCCCCTGCTCTCTTCTCTTTTCTCTACTTCTTCTTAGTTTCGCTCTATGTATATCTCCTGGCTCTTACTTACATCTCTCTTCCTCTAGCTTTCATTTGTATTCCAGAGTTACCAAAGACAGGAGAAATAACTGTTTAGTGAGGTTAATAATGCCATAAAAAGGACAAAGATCCTGGTGCATTGGAGGAGGGAAAGGTTTAAAGCTGCCCTCCTGTAGGAAAGGCAGCTGGTATAAGGTGATGCACATTGTCTTTTCAGTCCTCTGTGACGCTGTAGACTTCAGCTTGTACTTGAGCTCAGATCTGCACCTTTTTCCTTTCAAGCATTATTGTCATTGCCAGAACAATTTGCACAGACCAAATAGAAGGTATCAGACCTGTGGCCCTCCTAAAACCCTCCTCAGTTTTTCATGCACAGCATCTCCATAAGACTTCTGCAGTTCTGGCATTGAGTAGATACTTTTTATGAGCACTCCAATCCCAGATGAATCCACTGAAGGAAGGTACTTCTTGTGACTCAAGATGATCAGTTCTTGAATATCAGGTGTTACGTGAATCTGTGCAGAAAGGATTGCTCTCTTTTTTCCCCATTTACATGTAGTTCATTCTGGACTAGGTTACTTTATCCCGTGTTAAAACTATTTGGTGGAATGGATGTACAGATTTCAACCATCTGTGTTCCTGACAGCAGCACACGAGTGTATCTTCCCTTGGATTGACGGTGTCCTGAGGGCAGGAGAAAATGATGTTTATAATATAAGCTACACAGAAGCTTTTGAAGTTATGGTTCAGAAAGTACTGCAGGAAAAAGAAAAGGGAAGAAGCCCCAAATGTAGTCCATTAAAAGAATTTGGGGCTTTCAGAAAGCACAGTTGCTACTGCCCCTTCACTCATTAATAATTACAGAAGGTAAAGATGAAGCAAGAGTACTGTTCTCTTTGCTGAGGAGGTAGTTCTTCCTCCTTTTTAGCCTTGGCTTTTTTGACTTCACCCTCTGAATTTTCCTGCCTGTTTCTGCAGGATAGCAGCCGTCCTCCAGAATAGATATTGCTCCTGTTAATGAATTTACTCTCAATTAAAATTCCTAGTGATAAAAAAATTTGTAGAGTGCTAGTGGCCTTTGGATGGCACCTGTCATTCTTGTGAATACCAACAACTTTTTTCAGCAAGGGTGACAGAACATCCCAAAGATTCAACTCCTATCAGTAAAAGAACAAAGTAAGATCACAAATGTAAACCCTCCTCCTTCTCCTTGCTTTCTGGCTGCCTGTTATCCCAGTGGACAAGTCAGGGCATCTGTGTGTTAAGAAACAAATTGGTAATACTGAGACCGGAGGCTGACTTTGCATACCAAGTCTTAGTGGGCTCTAATCTGAAATTTAAAATATCTCAACCTTTGAAATGCCTTGTAAGCCATTACACAAATATGCAACATCCTTGTGATGAAGATGGTGTCTTTCTCCTGATGTTGACTTGCAAGGGACTGCTTTACCTGGTAGGTATGGTATTTTTCTATCAATATTTGATTTTTCACAGTGATGTGTCACCATAATTTTCCTTAAAAATAATGTATGTGTGCAGATTTCTGTCTTGTTGAGTTGCTCTGTGTGCAGAGGTGCCTCCTAATGTTATCCTGTCTTTAATCTGCCAACCCTTACAGAGAAACACCACGTTCCTTTTATCTGTCACAATGAAATTGTCTTCTCCAAAGAGCTCCTGGTTTTCAATTTTAGAAGTAAAGATAAAAACAAAAACAAAGTGGGAGTAGTAATCCAAACGCTTGCTGGCTAGGATTATTGATTAGCCAGTCAAGTACTGATTAAGATGATTTGACTTTTGTCAGAGATATGGCATCGTCAAAGCCTTTGGTACCTAAACAGTTTATTTTATGTGCTAGAACTGCAGTGGATGAAAGTATCCCCCAAAATTATATTCTGTCTCTGGTTATTCTGGCCTTTAATTTTCACTTCGGATGTAATGTTGTGCCAGTGAAGCCATGGGACAGCATATTCACATTCCTCAGGAATGGTGTGCATTACTTGTTTTGAAAGCAAAAAGCACTTCAGTGCTTTCAAGTGTATTGTAAACATCAGAAAGCTGGAACCATTTAATTTGATTCCTCCAGTACTGCTGGAAGGGCAAATATGAAAACAAAGGATAGCATTGGGTGTTATTTTACGCCAAATTGATATAATACCATAACAAATTAAGTCTGTGGATACTAACTCCAAGCATGTGCAATATGAATGCCCTTCTAAATATCCTTGTAAGAATTCTTCTTCATCGCCTTGGAAATATAGTGTCAGCATCTGAAGAGGCTCTTCGTAAGTTAACTGGATTCTGAAATCACTTGAGCTGGTTATTGCAGTTGCTCTTCTTGAGGTGGCATACCTACTTCAGCCAGCAAAACTTTTCCCTCACAAGAAGTACTATTGTTGGTCTTTGTTTTGCTTGTGTATGGAGAAAATTCTTCTGGAGAAGAGGGACTGAATAAGTCAGGCTTGCACTCAGCAAGTTCCTCATGATTCCTACTTTTATATTTCTGATCTGCTTACCATACAGAATGAAACATTTTGCTCACCCAATCAACATGTGATCTCATAAACAAACTGTAGAGTGAAGTGATGCTCTAGAGGCAGTGGGAATTGGATGTTCATAATTGGAAGCAGAATCAGGTCCTTGACTTCCTACAACAGCTTGCGGTGACTCCACAGCAGAAGTAGTTAGTATGGACTTTTTGTAGTGATCCAGGATGGGTGCAGGCCTTCTAATGCAAAATTCTTCATAGACTCATACAAGTAGAAGCCAAATTTGACTGAGACTTGTGCAGTTATTTGAGTAAAAGAAAAACCCAAGACATGGATAACATTCTAGAGGGCAAACAGAGCATGCTCTGTTTTGAAGCTGTATAGTCCTGCCTCACGTCTGACATTTGTTACTGCTGGGACAAGAGCACTGTTCAGGACACATCCGCAACTAGCCTTGGCTCAGGAATACTACATGCATGATGGGGCTTAGGTCCCACTGGGTTTTGAACTCCTCCTACTGAAGGCTGAGCATCCTTCATTCCTTCTAGTATTTGCAGAAGCTGAAGACTCTCAGCATCTCACTGGTTCAGGCCTTGTGTTCCACCCTGGTGTTGGAAAACACCAGAGGGATAGAGGTTTCAGATGGTAAATGTCTCATGTTTAAGCTCCCCTTTTATATGCCAATCTCATTTCTCTTTTACATTGATTCCTCATTCATAAAAAAAAAAAAAAAAAAAAAAGGCAGCAGCCATTTTCTACCTCTGTTGGTATTCTCCATTCCCAGGACTGAGTTTGGACAGTAGAACTTCACTTGCAAGTGTTGTAAAACTAAATATCTTTTATGCTGAATTAGACTTAGAAGTAGATGCATTAATTTTCCTGAATATGAGTATCTTGTGTTGTATTTTGCAAGATTTCTTTGGGATTGCAACCCATGCCCAACTATTAAGCAGTATTGGATCCAAACACAGTTTTAAATCTGTTAACATAGAAATGATTGTACAGGGAAACATAAATGTGACATTTATTATACTGTGATTAGATGGGATTTTTCCATATGTTTGTATGCTGTTAGGATGCCAGCTTGAGTGCAGCTTCTGCACCACTTAATACAGTAACTAGTAAGTATAGCTTCTGTTATTGTTAAAAATGAAAAACATAATTTTTTTTCCTTGGGTTGCTGATTTGTAGCTTCTGGGGTTAGTGTATCCCTAGTAACTCAAGCTTCACTTATAGCTGCTGAGAGCTGTGCCTTTTTGCAAGGTAGATAGTCTTAAATATCTCTAGAAATTCATACCAAAGATATGCTAGCTGTGCTTCATTTGCTGCTTAGTAGACTTTAATTTTAAATCAGCCTGAAGCCTTTACACACACTAATAAACTTAAGCCTCATGATACATGATATAAATCGGGGATTATAAAGTCGTTCTGCAGAACTGACCCTCTTACATTCTTGTGGTGTTTTCTTCCATAGAAATTCCACTTTGATCTTTTCAGGGGAGTCTCTCTGTGAGACCACTTGCTTTCACCCCAAATTACACTTCATGCTCGTAAACTTTAGCCAGATCATTTAACATGAGTTACATCACTGAGTAACTGTTAGGAACCGTATTGTGTTATGAGGACGAGAGGCCTGAAAGAAGACCAGCTGGTAGCAGGGAACCAAATAGCATCAGTCATGACAAACAATGCAACAGCATTATACAGACTGTTATCTGTAATTCTGTGAAAGAATCTGGAGGTTCCAGAAAATATCCAGATTTTTGTAAGGCATTCCCGTTGTAATAAAGCATTCTATATTGTTGCACTTAAAAAACATTTGTTGGAAAATCTAGTGATGTCTAATAACTGTACAATTAAACCCCATCTGTATATTGGGATGATGCCTCTATATAAAAGAGGGTGTTGAAAGGTATAGTGATCATTCTTTTCTTAGTCAACTATCTTTATCTTTAAAATCTTCAGTTTGCTCTTTTAGAACTCCAAAAATGGTAGTGCATAATCAATATCCTAATCAGACGAGATAATTATGCTTGCAGAGACCTATTCAGAGTTAGCTGTCTGTACATGACTGAGTCTGCACTGAGGCAGGGATGAGTCTGCACATAGTTGTTCACCTAAACAAGAGCAGAGCATTACAGGGGAATATTTAATTCAAATGAAACAATCTATAGTACATCAAAGCTTGATTTAAAGTGAGAGTTATTGTCGAGACCTTTTGAAGATACCTAATACAAATGAACTTTTTTGATTTTTGGAAAGTTTCAGTATCAATTCCAGCACCATTCTTGGGAGGAGAAGGCAGAAGGAGTCATCCAACGATAATCTTAGCCAGGTAAAAATTAAAATACAGTGTTCCGTCTTCCTTGTTCCCCAGCATGAACAACAGAAAATGGAACATAGCAATAAAATAAAAGGAAAGAAAGGAAGAGGGAAAGCTGTGTCTGCTAACCATCAGTGGGCAAGGTAGTATCAGGAGTGTGCGATGTTCGAACTCCTTTCCCAGAGGAGCAAGCCTGCCTGGCTGTGAACCCACCTCTGAAGACATGTGAGACAAGTCTGGCAAGTTTTTTCTCCAGAAGGATTCTTTCCTAAAAAGTAGACTAGTTGAAAATAGGCTTGTGTGAAAAAGGCTGTTGATAGACCTTTTGGTGAGGTGCAAAGAGACTTGTTCTTTCTGCCTCATCTGTATTGTAGCTAAATTTCTAGCATTTTTCCCCATCCTTGCTTTTTTTCTGTTTCTTTCCCTTTTGTTGTTATAGCATTACTCTCCCCTAAAAAACCCTCCCTGTTTAAAAAGGCCCACAGCAGAAACTGTATGGTCTAGGATATTTATATTTATCTCATTTCTGATCATGACATTTTAACTGCATGGTTTTATTATTTAATGCTAAAAAGTATTTAAAGGAAACGCTTAAAAAATGCTATCAAAACACCATAATACATTCCCACCTTCCCTTTCTCTGTATTTTCTATATGGTAGCATAGCTGCCTAAAGGTTTCTTAAAATTATGTTAAATGGTTCTGGGTACCCCAAGAATAACTGGCTGTTAAAACCTTCGGCTTACGGTATCACTTTGGTGTTATCCTCTGAGCTAATCTTGTCTCTGGTTTGTCACTTCTGTTGGATCTTGATGAACAAGGGCAAAAGAGTGAAATCATCTCAACCCTCAGCACAAGCGTGAAGAGGTGTCTTGCCCTATCCTGAAACCATTTGAAGTATTTTTGCACATTATAAATGACTGTTTCCTTATGCCTTTTTGCCTAAATCTCAAAGGTGCTACGATACCTCATGGTGGTTTATCACGTGCTTTGAGATTCTTTGGTGGTAACTGCTGTGGTACTCGTGGCCACTGTGAGTTCCAGTGCTGACTGTGTCCTGGTAACTATATTTCTAAAAATCTAACAATGTATTGTTAAAGCTTTGCATTCTGAGTATTTTGCCTGAAACACCCAAAAGCAAGCACAGTTTTAACACTGAGAATTCACAAATGCTAAGCTCTTACTGAAGATGCAGAAGCAGAACTATCCATAGGGCAGATTTATTGGTCAAGTATTTGGAAGAAAAACCAACCCACCTAACAACCCCAAACCGTGGTATCAGAGTTGTATTGCCATGGATGGCTGTTTCACTTGATTCTCCTCAGACAGTTACCGAGTGACACCAGGATGCAGATTGCTGAATTGGAGCCTGGAGGTTTGTTCTGTGGTAGGAGAGCAGAAGCATCTTGATGTTCAGGATGCCTGAGTGCCTCCTTGATTATGGAAGAAAACCCTGAGTGGAATTGTTGGATCTACATTCAAAACTGTTTTACAGAACAGATTTTCTAGGTGAAAGACCCACATATAAACTCCAGCAAACAGGTTCTTCACTAAGAGTTGCAAAAAAAGTTTAACCCTCAAAATCCCACAAAGTCCCACAGCAGGAGTTGTACAGTCTAGGAGATTTAGAGCAACCACATTTCTGCTCATGACATATTTGTGCTGATTGCTGATGGCTGTACTGCATTTCAGAAAGAACAGTGGAAGAGTTAGAAAATTGATGAAAAGTGGCGGATTATTTTACAGTCACTCTTGGAATGTAAGGAAATTGAAGTAGCATAAACTCTGAACTGAAGAGTAAAATGTTTTGAAAACAAAAATTATCAGCAGCTTAGTATAAGCCCAAGTATATCTTACAGATACTTCCCTACTCAGTTTTAGTAGGGACGTAAAGGAGTGTTGAGCATGTTCCGTTCTTACAAGTCTGCCATTTCTGTGTATTTTGCTGGTCATTCTGGGCTATCTATGAGTTGTAATTGCTTGCTGGCAGGATCACAAATATCTGACAACTTCACATGAAAGAAATTGTGTAGTGAGTTGGGTGCAGACTGGAAAACACCATAATTGAAAGGAGCTCAGTCCCCTTTTGGAGCATGTCTGAGGAGGTCGAGAGAAGCAGGCAGCGAGCATTTGGATGTGTAGACCTGAGGGGAAAATATATGCTATTCATGCCATCTCTGTAGTATGCAAAATTTGCACTGAGTGTATACCAGCTAAAGGAAGAAGATGAGTGTTTTACATTAAGTCACAGTTACGCTGTTCCTGCGGCACAGAAGCCTGAGGCAGGGTCTGGCCAGGATTTTACCGAGATAAAAGAAGGCACAAAATTGCGTGCTTGGCTACACACCACAAAAAGCCGTTATGTAAACTTAAGGCTATGCATCTTTTAAGTGCTTCAGTGTGAAGATTTTAGTCTTCCCAGATACTTAACCCTCAGCCAAGGTAAGCCAAAGCAGGTTCAGAAGGTTCACAGCCAAGGCAGAGAACCTACCCTATTACGCAGACTGGACTAGAAAGTCAGACATATTTGGATGGCTTCCTGGCTGCTATGGAGATAAAAGACAACTTGTGCGTTAGTTGCAAAGCAAATACTCTAGGCTGTCAACCAATAGCTGATAGTAAATGTGACCTTGTCCAAGCTTTGGTATAAACTTCTCTGCCATAAATACTTTCCTGGTAATTTATACATGCAAATAATTCTAAGCCACATTCAGCCTCCCTAGGCTGTGTGTGAACTGTTGTGAGTGCAGAGAGCGTGCTTTGTGCTGTTTCCAGTGCTAGCTGGCGAGTGCTGTACTACATGCACTTCCAGAGCCAGGCTCAGGGATCTGTATGGTTTGTAGTTTGCAGTGTCACTGGGCTTGCTTTTCCCTGCAATGTAATGTTTGGTTGGGTGCTTTTTTTTTTCCTTTATTTTTTTTTCTTTTCTCTGTGTGTGCTTGTGTGGGGTTTTTTGGGGTTGGGGTTTTTTTTTTACTCTGTTTTCTCATCTACTGGGGTATGGATTTTTTTCCCCTTTGATATCCAACTCCTTTACACCCCTGCTCCTTCCATTCCTCTGCATAAACCAGCATGGTCTAAACAGTTAATGATTAGGAAAAAAGTTACCTTTTACTTCAGGAGCTCTTCATACATTGGAACTGATCAGCACCATTCAGGTTCTGTTTCTGCTGTTTATTTTTGCTGGGTTCAAGAGATCAAAGGGGTCCTCAATGTGTGTGTTCTGTCTTGGACAGTTAGTCGTGTCCTCTGGTGGTGAGGCACTCTTTATGAGGGAGTGTAGTGACAGGATGAGGACTAATGGAGATGTAGATTAGATATAAGGAAGAATTTTTTTACTGTGAGGGTGGTGAGGCACTGGAACAGGTTGCCCAGAGAAGTTGTGGATGCTGCATCCCTGGAGGTGTTCAAGGCCAGGTTGATGAGGCTTTGAGCAACCTGGTCTAGTGGAGGGTGTCTCTGCCCATGGCAGGGGGGTTGATCTTTAAGGTCCCTTCCAACCCAAGCTATTCTATGATGATCCTAGTATCGTCTTCCATGTGGACTCTTAGCTGCTTTTCCTGCACATGTCTGAGAAAATTTCTTTGATCATCCAAAGCACAAGTTCCAACTGGCTGAAAACTTTTTCTTTTTTTGCCTTTGCAGTCTGGGACCGCTACAGCAAGGTGAAACACCAGTTTTTCCAAGGTAGAACTAGAAAGCCCAGCTCACTCACAAGCCATTTTTGCATGGCTCTAGTTTTTTATGCATTCAGTCACTTTCTAAACCTGTGCTACTGTATTGGTAGCAAGTATAAATGAATGTAGCTTTTCTAACTTTGACACACACCTAAGCAAATGATAGGACCAAGTAGATAGAGAGTCTGGTCTCCAGCCTTTGCTTTTGCTTAGGTCTCATCCCATTTTTGAGCACCTTTAACTTTGCTGTCTCTACTCAGGCATGCCCATTTTTCCCAACTAGTATTCAGTCATCCTTTTGTATCATGTATTTGCATGGGATTCTCTAAAAGTCCTGTCAGGACCTTCATCTTTCTTTTAAAACGTATTTTGGTACTGGCTTAGGACAACAGTGAATAAATTTTAAGGGTAATATGGTTTACAACTGCACCTCTCTAAAATCTCTTCAGTGATTTCCAACAACCTGTCAAAAAGCATGTCCATTTTCTCACTTCAGTAATCACTTTAAATAGCATCAACTTCCATGGAACAATTTTGGTGGAAAGTTGGCCCCACACTAACTTGTGTGGGTGCCTTGTCTGTTTAGGGAAATGAGCATTTTCCTTCCACAAGATCCTGCAGGACTAGCATTCAACTGCAAGTACGGGTAGAGCTTGAAATAAACGATTTGTCTTTGGTTGACCTGCCATGCAAGACATTGTCAGGGAAAAACTTGTGTAGCAAAAATTATGTCATTTTCAGGTTCAAAAAATGTTCTGACCAACTGAAAGATTCCTTCATGAAAATGGCAAAATAATTCCCTGTAAAAAAAAATTTAGCCTAGATTTTTATGATTAAAAATGGATTCTCATTTTTGCAATATTTTATTATTTTGAAGTGTTGTCTAAATAACTTGAAGAGCTGTTTGTTCACTGACATTCATGTTGTCTATTAATGGGGATTTTTTCCCTTTTTTTGATATTGTTTCTTTATCAAAAAGCTTTTTGCTTTGTTTATTGTAACAGAAACAAAGAAAAGTAAAAGCTAATGTCTTAGTAAAGGCCCTTGCCTTCTTTTTGCATACAGGCTTCTTTGTTCCTGTGAAGAGCAGACATTTTTAAGTAGTCTTGTTGGCATTTTGTAAAACAGTATTTGCAGAAAAAAACCCCCATATTTACAAATATAGTGCCCTATTTTGCAGTTCCTGACACAAACACCCCTTGAATAGACTTGCCAGTTGCATATGTGGCTCAGACTTAGTCAATATCGAGCCCTTGGATAACACAACATCATCTTTATCTGAAACTTTTCCACATTGGTGCTATTTTATTACAGGAATTTCCTTCACAGCTTGGCCAGCTGAAGATGGTTAGTAATATCTGTGGTATTATAATGCAAAGACTTATTTAACTTTAAATAGTAGAGACCCTAGAGGATTTAATGCCTTAATTTCACTAAATGTGATAATTTTGCTCTTCTTTGTTTATCTCTTTTAATAACAGCACCTTTTTCTTGTTGTAATTCTTCTGATAGAAACACTTTATGAAAAGCCTTGGGTGATTGCTTTGTGCCTGTTCCCTCCAGGTGCAAGGAGGTATATTTTAATGGGAAGTCTGAAGACCGTTTTTCTGCACTTGCAACACTTCATCTGTGCTGCATGCACTGCTGACTCACTTGAAGGTTTAAACAGTGATTTCTCATCAATCACTAAAAGAAAGAAGATTACTGGGTTTAAAATTCAGAGTAATTTTTTTTTTCATCTTGGCAAAAACATTTAATCTTATCCAGCAATCTCTGCATTTTAGAGTGCTGCTTTGGAATAATGTGTTATGAAGAGTGCAGGGCAACTCCTAAAATGTAACTACTACAAAATATGTTGAAACTATACCTCAGTTCAGGGGGCTGTAGAGATTAATGCAATTAAAATAGGAAAAGAATGTCAGTATTTTAAGTGTATAGCTGTTAAGTGGGTGCAGGTGTATATGTCTGTGTTCAAGCCTGTGTTTTTCTGCATATCGTACTGTGGGGCTTTGTCACAAATGAGTAGTATCAGCCACGGAAGCATGCAGTGCTGTGTGTTGGGCTGTGGTCACAGCTGCCTCATCTCCTACCTTTTCTTTTCTTCATCTCTCTCTCTGTTTAGGATAGATCTGCATCTGTCCCTCACAAATATTTCAAAGCTGACTAGAATGGCTTGGCAGCCTCTTAATTTTCTTATAAGAAACTTTCTAGGTCTGAATCAATTGCTACATAATAATTTTAACAAGTAACAGCTGCAGTCTGGGGATCAAAATTTGTATTGTGAACTCCACTGTACCTTCACAGTACCTTCAGAGTGAGCAAATATTACTGTAATTGCTTTACAGAACAAGATGAAATAGAGGTAATTGAAGTGGTTTACTTGGAGCTAACACAAAAGGAGCTTGTGGGCGTGAACAGAAATTTACCCTAACTCCCTTTTCTTAGGCACCTATTGTAACTGCAAAGTTGCAAATTGAAGAAATTCCCACCTGACCTGCCAGCTCGATACAAGTGAGACTGAAACTTAAATGTAGTTCTCTCATTCTCTCAAACAAGCAAATGTTATGTAAGATTAAACTTGGACGGAAAGTCTTGATTCTGGCTATTGAAATTGTTTGATGAAACTGAATTTATTTCAGTGATGGGAAGTAAGTGGCCTCTTTGCACTTAAAATCAACCAGGCTAGCCTAGCAAGCGTCCCCTTGTCCTGAGGATGTTAGCTTCTGGCTGAGACTGAAGTTCTGAGCCTGTTCTCTCCAATGCCAGCCTGTGCTAGCTATAACTCACTGAGCTTCCTCCTCCCTCTCTGCACCTCAGCCTTCCCTGTCCCTTGCATCTTCTACTTTCATCTGCTCGGTTCTTTCCCTCTTTCTGCCTTCCATTTGTTTCCTCACAGTTAACATTCTCTCCTCATAACTGCACATTCACACAGGAAGAGAAAATCACAAAGCTATTGTGATATTTGTGGTCAGTGTATAGCTTTATGTTGCAGAAACTTCCAAAAGTGCCTCTTCCCATCTTCTTTATCTTCTCTATAAGTAGCTCGTGGAATCTACTGAAATGGTCTTAGTAAATACCTTCTATTATCCATTGTTTCAAAGTAAAATATTAGGTCATCAACCTATGAAAAGTAACATTAAGGTTGCCTCGATCTTTTCCAGATATATCACTAAAGTGATTCGTAATGAATTACTATGTTCCAAATAATTTGGAGTATCTAGAGAAACTACATTTATTTGAAAATGGTGAAGACTCTTCCTAGTGCATTCCCTGAAAAAACAGCTTTTAACGACCAACTTAATCTACTCTGTAATGCATATAACCTTGGATATAAGTTGAAATCAACAAGACTAAGCACATCTTAAATTTGAATTTTAATTGGCATCTAAAAATACGCGGTACTTTGTTTACAACCCACAGTCAGTCCTTCAAGAAATGCATTTTCTTCTGTAAGAGGGCTCCAATTTCAGTCTTTCACTATGGAAGAGTATAAAAGCATATGATTGCCTTTACCTCCAATTATTTGTAAGCAGAGACTCAGGATACAAAACTGTAGACTGGAAGAATGCTACGTGTTTGCAAGGGTCTGCTTCATGTTTCGTTATGTGAAAGCATTTGGGTTTTATCTTTTGGTTCCATTCCAAATTCTTACTTTCTCTTCTACTCCATCTGTATGTGTAGCACACAACGTTACAACCTAAAGTTTAGCTGCTTTGTTTCTTTTTACTTCATAACCTTTTATAGGGCTTTGCAAATTAAATTTGATAATTGAAACAGACAAGTTTCTTTAACACAAATTATAGCCTATCTTAGAATGCATGATCTGATTCATAGCCATTACTGTGACTAAGTGGGTTGTGTGGCAGGAGACTCAAGACTCTAGTTTAATAAATCATTGCCCACTTGGTCAGTTTTAGGCATGAAAGAACAAAAGCATAATATAATTTCTGGTTGAAGTAAAGGATTATCAAGAAAGATTTGCTAGTTGTGTGCAGCCCCCTAACCTTCTGGGAAAGAAGGCATTCTAGGACTCTCTTATCTTCCCATGAATAAATAAAGCAGTCTTGCCAATTAAAAATCCTTTATTGATAACCTGCAGATTTATTTTGTGCCATAGCTAGAACGCAGGTATCACAAGACAAAGTTTAATTCAATTGTGTAGATTTTCCATTGGGAGGCAATCAATGTGTAAAAGAGCCCTTGCTTGCTTCGAGAACATGAGGTATTGGAAACTGCAAATGACTTCCCAATCCGGCTAACCCTGCGATAGACTGCAAAACCATGTTACTAAGAAAACAATTTATGCAAATCATAGTAGAAGTCCAGCTTTGTGATTTAGGGTTTCAAAAATACAAGAGTTATATGCAGCATCAAATGGGAATCTCTTTTGAGGTTAAGCTAGGATCTTGAATGCATGCAGATGAATGAGGATGATTTAATTCTAGATGAATGAAGTTTAACTTATTTAAATGGCACTCTGTCTCCACTTCTAATCGTACCATATGGCATCACCTAATAAGAGCCAAGTGCAGATGCCAGTTACATCACGGTATGATATATTACAAAGCAATCAAATTTGAAGTGAAGATTTATGATGGAGCTGCTCTTTGTTAAAATCAAATAAACAAAAAAGCCATCTGATCTAGTACAGTTGCTGAATAGGCCTGTTTTAAAGCTCCTGTTTCCTGTTCCAAAGACTTGTCCCTCAACATGTATCCTGCATTGCAGGAGCTCTCAGAAGGGGTTAAGAGCTGAAGGAAGGATTCCAGAGGTGAGAACTACCTTTATGTTGTGACCAAAATACTTTGCTTGGGAAGGACAAAGTGGTGGGATCCTGAAGTGATCTGAGGGATTGCTCCCTGCAGGTGTGCAGTTGATGGAGCTGGAGTGCCCATTACCCTGTTGCTTCTACTAAGTGCATTTAGGAACCCTTTTTTGGGTTTATCAGGAATTTTCTCTCCTCTCCCCACACACCCATTGCTGCGTGTTAAGCAGGTAGAAGAGGCCTTTACTACTTTAATTTTTACCCCTCTGTAACCCATATTAGTTTTGTTGGTGTTGTGGGCGCTAGACTTGATCACATGTGACTGTGAATATCTTTAAGAAGTTACTCAATCCCAAAGACCCAAAAAGTGATGGAGAATCCTTTGCATACTTTTATCTTTTCTGGGAAGTAGCATATGGTTCTAGGATACTTAGACAAACTTGAAAATTAAATTAGGTGCCAGCAAGCTTCCTTAGCCTGTCTGTGTGTAAATCTTCATTAAAAATTAATAACTCGATCAATAAGGCAGTGTTTTTTTCCTACATTGTGTTCTCATTATTTGTATTCAGAATTCACAGGTGTATTTCAGCCAGAAGAAGCAGCCTCAGAAGCTGCAAAACTGTAATTTCTTTTGCTGCTTTGTTACAGGACAGGTGGTGAAGTTCACATTGTTTTTATTTTTCTTTTTTATGCAATAAAAACCAGAATATATCCTTTTATTTACTATTTAATATCTCCAAATGATTACAGAAACCTTTAGGAATACCAGGAATAATGGCAAATCATTTGTAGTTGTTCCTGTGGTTAGAGGTTCATTTGCTTGAGTTTGTCTAAAACTCAAAATATCATGGTAAAAGTCTTGGTTTAAGAAATAGCTACTTGGAAAAATTTTGATTTTTACAATAAGTTTGAGTGACCTATTCAATGTATTTAAGAATTGCTCTTTAGAAAAGCTGATCTGATACTATTTGAAGCAATTTATCATTCAATATCAAAGCAAAAAATGGGCTTAGCAATATCCCACTGGAACACGAGGAGAACATCAGTATCCATCTGCAAACAGAAGGATGCAAATAGTAATTTCTGCTGTTGCCAGTTAGGGAAGCTTTAAAATAACAGTCACCAGGAGTAATCTGCAGGTGAAGAAATTGCAACACATGTGCATTCTGACTGTCATTTGACCTGTGTGCAAGCATGTAAATCTCCGATTATTCCCAAACTGAATAATCCTTGGATAAAACCAAAGCCATCAAGCGGAAATGATAGTCAGAACTATGTAGCACTGACAGTACACAGAGCTCACTCCTCTTCCCTGGCTTTTGTTGCATGGCTTGCTGAGTGAGGGGTGAAATAAAACAGTTGCACAAGAGTGTGTGAATCTTCAAGTACAACAGAGTGATCTGTCCAGACTAAAAATACAGGGAAAGATGAAACAGGACGAAGATTAAGGTTGATGTACAGGGCCTGAGACAATGCAGTGACAA
>NW_010138057.1:134664-140289 GCF_000699245.1 Pterocles gutturalis | reverse complement strand
CTGCTGAAGAGAAGTGTATGGGTTTGATCAGATGGGTCAAGCTCTGAACTGAAGGATTCCTAGTTCCTCCTCACGTCTGCCTTTGGAGACCAGGATATTCACAAAGATATTTTGTTACAAAAGTAAAGAAGCACCCTGGCAAACTCATGCCATATGTGACAAGAAGCAGATCCTCCTGAGTGGAACAAAGCATATGTTTTACTTTCAGATTTACCCAAAAAGAATTTTCATTGTTCCTAATAATTTAATCTAGGTTCCCTCTTCTCTGCATGTTATTTGCCTAGAAGTTCAATGTATAAACTAATTTGCCTACTTTTTTTTTGCTGTTAGAAAGTTTCAGGGAAATTATTGGAGAAAGTTATGCATAATTATTGTTCAGATTTTGGTCTGCCTCCTGAGACTGCCCTCTCTGGGCAAATTTTGATGATTTTTCTGATACCTGGAAGAGTGTCTTTTGAGGAAAGAGTCTGCTGTTGCACTTTTGTTCACTGGCTTCTCCAGGCTCCTTATACAATTAATGGAGAGAGAGGAGTTTTTCTAGAGGGGAAACTCAAAGCATCCAAATGATCATCCTCTTCTAAATTAACCTCTCCAGAGACTGGTCTCTTCCATTGGCTATAGGTGGCATGTAAAACTTGTGTTGAAATAACCCATGCTGTTTCTCTGGTGAAATTTTTGCATATCCAATGTAATTTTAAGTTTGCTCTCTTATAAGCTGATTTAGCCGCATCTTTCCAGCTCTATCTGGGGAAATCTCTGGGAATGAGTAGCTCAAAAAATGCCAGAGAATTCTGTAAAGGGGGGGTTGCAAGTCAGAAATTTTTTATGAGGCAGTAAGGTAAAGAACCTTTGAAAAAGTCACCATGCCCTGTCTCTGTGAGGAACCCCTGGAACAGCTGTATCTCATGGAAAGCCAATAACCTGCAGTTACAGAGGTGTTTCAGTTTGTGTTTCTGTGGGGCCATAGCCATGCTTGTGGGTGAAAGGAGGCTTGCTGCCTGAAGAAGGTCCTGAACCTATTCGCTTCATAGCTGAGTTGTTTTGCTGAAGGCGCTACCTCACTGAGAATAAAAGCTTCAAGATGCATCCTTAAATAAGTGGAGGGCATTACTACTTTGGCTATTTTTAACAAGAAGGGAGCTGCTAGATTCATGTTAGCTCTGAGTGATTTAACCAGAATCTGCTGATTTTCGAGGCAGCTGGAGCACATGCCTGAGTGCCACTGCAATCACGCTGTCTCCCAAACGACAGCCATGGCACAGTAGGCAGAACTGTGGTTTGTGGTTATCTTGACAGAGTCCTGGGCTTGCAGCTGGAGGGTGTTCAGGCAATTTGTGGCTATGCAGGTCCCTGTCTTCCCATGCAGCCTTCCATAAGCCAACTGAATGCTGCGCCTGCTCTATCAAGCTAGGAAAAAAAAAAAGTCCCTGTGCCTGCAAAATCTGTATAATGAGCATTTTTCTGATTGACTGACTCCCTTCCAGTTGATTTCAACCACCTCTGGTAAAGTAGTTTTCCTCTCATCACCCTGATTCTGTTACTTACATGCACACCCTAACTGGAGCACCTTCCCGTCAGCTACCATGTCACACTTATCACCAGAGTGATCCTCCATCCTGGCTATCAGCTCTTTCCAGCCTGCACCAAGCACTTTGCCCATGCACTGCTTTGTCCTCCTGTCTAAATCTCCTGTCTGCATGCACAGCTTAAAAATTTCTGCTCTTCTGTCACCAAAATTGAAGCAACCTCTTATAACATTTTATGAGACAGGAAAAAATTCTGAAAGAGAAGTGGATATTCAGACTTCCATAACAAAGAAGATTCAAGATATAATCTGTATTTTTTGCAAAGATCCATGAGTTTTTGGTTAGTCTGGGAAGTTTTACTAACTGTAATGAACGTTTCAGCAGAATCTCATTGAGCATCTCATCTCAATTCAAATTTTCTTCTATGCATATACTTGCTATTTTTTCTGCTGTTTGCAACAACCAGGTATTGAAATCAATAATGTTTGGTTTTGTAGAGCAGGATTTGTTTCCAAACTTCAAGTGGCATTTTAAAATACATTGATACAAACTTTATTCTCAGACAAAGAGAACAAGACAATGACATTTAAAGTACCTTTCCTCCTGATATATCAAGAGTAGTTTTTTTCTTGTCAGATATTATTTATTTCCCTTCCAGATTATTTTAGTTTCAAAATTACCCACCAATCCTTTCTCTATGTATCACACAGCTAGAACATTTAAATTAACTGTGGCATGCTTGTTGATAGAACAGAAAATGGGATGAGGGCCATGTCTCTGCACCACCATAAATTGTTTGAGAACTCTTTGCAAGATTTGTTAATATTTTTTTTGAGGAAAATTTCCCCCTATTTGATCTGGTTTTGGTCAGTATCTGAGTCATGGGTAAGTACATTTTATTTTCTTTGAACAGATGTTTTATCTGTAACATGTAATGCCAATCAGATTAGGTAATTCCAGGTGACCTTGTCAGTTTGTTCTATGTAAGTCTTTACAGGACTGAAAACCCTTACTGAGGCAGTGCAGGAAATGTATTTGTCTTCTGTTCATTGTCATGGCTGGCTGTTACAGAATATCATTTCTCACAATACCATATATACTAGAACCAATATTCTGCTCTATACTATATCACATTTATTGTGATGCTTGGTTTTCACGTTTTAGATCAAGAGGAGCAAGTTCTGAAGGTGTTTATCAAATCCATAACTCTTGCCACACTATGTCCCAGAGAAATGTAAGTAAACACTGTTGGTGTGAAGTCTGAGACTGGGCATTTCTATTTGATTACAGGTAATACGATAACAGTTTGTTCATTTTAGGAGAAAAAGGAGGTCTGTAAAGTGTGAGACAAGTTGGTCCTTTCTGTGTATTACGTGGGATGAACCAAATTATTTGGAAAGTATGTTAGAAAGAGATTGCCTGCAGTTTGCACTGCTTGAATCGCACATAGACTAGATATTTAAGGGCAGGACTTGACATGCTACCTATAGAAATTACAGGAAGATTATCTTCGAGTGCTAGCTTTCACAGTGCACCACAAGCAAATTTTTAAGTCCTAGAAAGTGGCATTCAGCCAGCCCAGGTTCCTGCACAGGCATTAATCTCACTGGGTGACTCTTCTATGAGAAGAGACTCTTATTGATCGTGTGACTCAATGTTGCAGAACTAGACCCTAAGGAGATAAATGATGGTCATCCCTATACCATGTGTCACTTCATCATCAGGGAATTTTGTCACCTTCAAATCAGATGTTAAGAAAACCCGCTTGGTTCCTGAGAACTGCTCGAGGCATGGGTAGGGCATAGGTAATAGCCAGGGTTGGTACTTGAATTTTGCTATTGCAACAGCAATTAAGGATAATTAAGATAGGGAAAAAACTCTCTTAGCCTCAGTAAGGTTGCACCTTTTAGAACTGCCCTTGTCCACTACCCTGAGAGTAGCTGATTTCAACCTTTTTGTTAATGCTATCTCTAAATTACCTCCACTTCTAAATAGCTCTTGTCATGATGGATATAAAGGAAATGTCCATTGGTTTTTGAGGTTGCCAGACCTTTCCAGGTTGCTGGAGGGAATTCCAGCACACCCCCTTTTCTTGCTAGGGAGGCTGGGAGGGCGTTTCTGCTGTGTACAGAGATCTAAACTCCCTGCAGGAATTCAGTCCTTCAAATTCTAGCAGTTGCCAGGCAGTGACAGAGACAGATGGGGTTTGGTGATTTTGCAGTCCTTGTTCAGTGCAACAGCTAGGGACTCTTTCCTCCTTCCTTCTCACGGGTGTAGTTACACTGTGGGTCTTGCTGTTGTGGCTCCCTCAGGACTGGCTGCCCATACATGACTGCAAGAGAAACTCACATAAGAATGGTCTGCAAAGGTGTGCAAGACAAAGTACTCCTCTGGCTTATGAGATCCTTTGAAACTCAGTGTGCTACAGGTTGAAAGAATATACCATTGTTTACAGTTTTTTATATGTTTGTGTGCCTGTGCTTGGCTTGTGATTATGCTCTGCCCGAGGTATAAACTATTGTCCCTTGTCAGAGAACTGTGTAAGGCGCTAAGTCAGGCCTTGGCCTGACTCAGCACAGCCACTCTCCTGTCCCTGTGTCTTACAGCAACGGACTGTGGACAGACCATGCTCAAAGCATTCCTGAGAAGAAGCACAAAGACGAAAATGGATCAAGTTCTGTGATGGGTTAAACCCCATTAAGACCAGGTGTTTTAACAGGTCTTTTTCTGCGTTTTTTCAGTTGCTTAAGTGTCCTGTCAGCCTCCAAGCTTGCAGAGGTGATCTGGGTATTCTTGAGTGGCTCAGGAAACCATTTTTTTTTTTTTTTTCCCCAGACATGATCCATTTATGTCTAGGATGATCACTCCATTCTGCATCAGAGCATAGGCTTTTGGCTGCTGAGGTATATGTCAAACAAGACTGATTGCTTAAAGTCAAGAATAAATCTAAGAATTTATACATATGTAAGGAGCCTCTCTGCCTGGTCTGCTCAGCCCTAGCAATTTGATTACCCTTTCAAGACTTTCTCTACAAGAAGGAAGATCAGTTTTTCTTCTCCCCTTCTCCTTCAAAAATAATATTCTTTACAGCATGGAAAGGTGTCATGTATAACGAAGAGACCAGGTGCATGCCATCAATGCTGGGTGGACTTATGCCAAGGAAAAGAAGATATTAAGACCTGTTGCAGACAGAAAAATAGAACTTTTTAATTTTCTTTTTTATTTTTTTGTAGAGAAAGGATTCTAACAATTTATTTTATAAGACCTGAACTCACCATCCCTACTGGCGAATATGGGTTTTATTGCCTAGAGTGGGGGTATCATGTTAGCAAACTGACCATGGCACATCTCTAGTAAAATAGTAAATGGTGTGGATTATAGGAGACCTGGTGACTGGGTATTGCTTAGCAACAGCACATGTTTAGGTCACAAACTTGGTGACATAATTCATGCTAGGTCACAGACTTGGTGACATAATTCATGCCAGGGATGAATAGGTAGCATTTGACTATGTAACACGCATAATGTTCAAAACAACGAACCCTTTCGCTGCCTTCCTGCAACACCATTAAATTTCTGCATTGCTTTCTTTGTAAAGTAGCATTAAAGATGAGAAATTTAGCTTTCTGTGAATTTGGAGAATGGTGAAGTTTGTTCTACAAATAATTAGTTCAGGTGGAATTTCTGTTCTCTGTGTGTTTGCCTAAAAATACGTAGGACATATAGTGAAGAGTCAGTTTGGCTATTGAAATCTCGACTTTTTCCTGATTGTTTTTCCTTTTTGTGCATGTTTTAGTGTTGTGTTTTTATGTTATGATACATTAACTTGAATGTTTTGATGTGATAGAAGGAAAGTTAGAATTTAGTGTGGTTAATTGGGGTTAAAGATCACATCTCAAAAAGCTGGCTTTCTTGCTGCTAGTATTTTGAGTCCCTTTTCAAATTAATAGGTCAGGCCTACCCATGTTACGCTTGTGTCGCAACGGCTGTATCTTTGCAATAGAAAGGCATGTTTGTGGCAGGTGTTTTCACATGATGCTTTTTTTCTGTAGTCTGAATATTGATTTTCTGAATGTATTAATTTTTCAACTTTAAATAA
>NW_010138057.1:84419-134633 GCF_000699245.1 Pterocles gutturalis | reverse complement strand
AAGCGCTCTTTCCTTCCCCTCCTCCCCAACTCTTTGCTAAGCAACTGTTGAAGAGTGGTTTTAATTGGCTAAAATTTTATTTTTAAGCACAGTTTTCATAGCTGGTTGCAGGGCAATGCCCTCACCCACAAAACTGCGCAGCTATGGTTCTGAAGTAGAAACCAACCATTTCTTTAGTTCACACTAGTCAAAAAACAGCACTGAGAGGTTTCATTCAGGCCAAGCTTTGAAAAGGGATTCATATTTGAATGAGAAGAAGGAAATTGTAATCCAAATATTAGCATCTGAGTATCATGTCAAGCCACAAATGTCACAATCTTTACTTGAAATCTGTAGCTTCATTTGGAATTTGTGACTTTATCAGCTAAAATATTTCTGATTACATATAGTGCATGAAGTGTTAACTAAACTAGCAGCTCACATTGGTATATATGTGAGTGAGCACTGTGAAAATAAAAACTCTGAGACCTGTTCACTGCGTCCAGGAGACATGGCCAAACTCCAACATGTTTTACCTCAGACAAAAGTGTCAATGTCATTAGTAAGTCCAATTAACACTCTTAATCTATGACAAAACAGGCTTAATGTATCTTACCTATGAAAAGAAACAGTATGTGTGTGTGTGTGAGTTTGTGTGTGAGAAGTAACTGGAATTGGTCTCATCAGCAACTGTTGAAAGAGCAATATCTTGCTCTTCATATATTGTCTGTCAATATATGTCACCTTCCTAAGTGGTCTTGTCACATCTATGCTGTGACAACACTGGGGAAATAAAAACAGAAAGAAAGGAGGTAATTTTTTCAGTGTCCTATAGGAAATGCACTGGAATTAGAACCTGGCTCCTCTGTGTCCTCCTCCTTTGTCCTGACCAAAAGATTGCGCGCTCTCTCTCTCTCTCTCCATAGGCTTCCAATGTGTGTTTCAGCTGTCCCTCTCTTCTGTGGGGCACCCTTTGTTTCAGATCTAAATTTAACGTCATTGCACACACAGCTTGGCTTTTCGTGCTGCTGTTATCATAAATTACAAATCCGAAAGGCTGAGTCACCCAGCAGTAAAAATGGTTATTGTTACAGCCTGGGAACACAGTACTGTTTCAGAAACTGAGACTTGGTTTCTTTTAGTTCGGGAGAGCCTTAAACCTTTTCCTCTGTGGTAAATCCCAGCACCCCATGGCCTGAATGGCTTTGTGTAACTGAAATTAATGACTACTACCAAGCTGGCTTGCTATCTAGAGGTTATGGAGTTAGGGTCATCTGAAATGTAATATGCAGATAGATCCCAAGATTTTGTCTCATTAGCATGATTTTTTTTTTTTATTTTACAAAAAAAAAAAAAAGTGAATTCTTTAGGGGCACAAAGAAAAACCCACTCCCATCAATCTAGGTAGGACCCGGTTGATTGCCTACCTGCAACCTGAATGAGGAAACAGTTTAATTATTTTCTACTTGCCTGCAAAACAGTCTCTGCATTCTCCAAAGCGTTTGTGCCTGCACAGTACAACCGAAATTCCCCTCCCCAGTAAGACAGAAAACATCCATGGAGTGGATTTTGTGGAGCAGAGCACCCGTTTATAGCACCCACTGCAGTTCATACCTATCGCATGGCTGCAGGGGCCATGTGGTAGCTCTCAGCTGTGCTGATGCTGAGTCAGTCCCCAGCCCCTACTGGTGTGTAAACTGCACCTAATCCTGAAATGTGGGTCATTCAAGGGCTATTAGCCTGTTGGTCTTCAAAGCTCATCTGCAAGAGCTTGTTCCTGGGGGGAGTAAATAACATTAGGTTCTCCTCCTTTCCATCAAGGGCATTCCCCACAGCCTTTTGCAAGGAGCCCTCCAGAGCTCCATGGGAAGTTTACTAGTATAGTCTTGTCCTTGTCAGTAGATATTTCAGAGAGAAGTTAGGAGAAGAAGGTTTTCCCATCACATGGACTCACTTGTCTTGCTAACAGAAGAATATGGGTGTTATCTGTTCAGTACGTGTGTATATGAGGCCCTGAACCAAAGTTGACCTCTAGGTGAACCTCACAACCTAACAATATACCTAATCTGTATAATAGTGATCACATATGCAATGTATAACCTTATGAATATATGCCAATTTATAACAGCTTTTGCTGTAACGCTTATAGAGCATTGCTGTAACACTTGCTGTAAGATAATAGTTGTGTAACGGTAGCCCCACTTGCCAAAGAGAGATAAACCTATCTCAAACCCTCGAACACATCTCTACATGACAGAATGTGGCAGGACAGCGACGGGCTTTGTTTAGAAATGCATAATCAAAGACAACCAGATACCTTTACTTCTCCTTAACTTTTTCTCGGGTTCTGGCCAAGCGTGGGAAAAAGTTAACAAGGGAAAAAAAAAACCACACCAGATGTTTTTCGCAGCTTAAGATAGAAAGTTGTTTATTTAACTGTATAAAAGCAGGGACCATTTGCAGGGAAATTTGGAAGCCTCCTCTATACTGTGGACGCACTGTATAGAGCTTTCCCAATTGCTGGGATGAGTTCTCCAAACTCCCCAGTGTCTGCAGATCTGGATGATGGTAATACAGGGCAATTGGTGATGTATCTTAATCACTGTCACTTAACTCTATGTAGTAATGATTAGGTACATTACCTTATTTTGTGCTTGCTATAGTAGTTTACTTGTTGTCTTGCTGCTTTACCTTATCTTGCTTTATTTTCTCTGTACTATTTTCCTTATTACTTTGTAATTTTGGACATAAGTAAAAATAAGTTTACTTTTTTTTTGATGCCTGCTATCCCCGTCGGTTGGCAAAACAGTATGAAAATGTTGGAACAAACACGCTGAGCACTTGGACTGAATTTAGCATGAAGACATGACTTCAGTGCTCTTGGATGCTTCACTGTTGCACCAAATTGTTTGGTAAGTCTCTGTTTATTTCTGTTTCATAGTTTGTATTGATTTCTTTATTAGATCTTACTTCACCATCATTCCTCACAGGAAACAATGTGGGCGCATTTAAAAATAAAATAAAATGTTGTATCTCTAAAAAACACATTTTTGTTGCTACATGTAGACATTCAGGGTGCAGGTGTCATCCCTGATACAGAACACCAGCCTGGGTCTTTCCAAATAATTCAGTGTTTGGATTGGTGGGGGGTGGTTTTAAATGGCAGCCACTGAAGTCAGGGTCTGGGAAGATATCTTTCTAAATTGCAAAAAGGAATGGGAAGTCAGAAGATGTAGTCTCCTCTGAACTCCCTGTTGGCAAGCTCAATTTGCTCCCTGTTTAGGGTGCTGGTTTTAAGCACCCATTTGTTGTTGCCTTGCTGTTTCCACACACCATGAACAAGCATTATGACAAATATTAGAATGGAAGATTTCTGCAAGGCCAGGTCTGTCCTGCTGAGTGCTTCAGTGCTCATGTTCCCTTCCAGGATAAACAGAGGGGGCTTTACTCCTTTCATCTGTGAATTTTAGCTCTTAACATCACCAGGGCAGTAGAAAGCAGGTGACCTGATTATAAATTAAGGTCAGAATTGTTGCATGTGTACACATGGCTTCTGCCATCAGATAAATACGCAGGTAAACATGTGGTAGCTATTTTAATTAACCATACTGTGGGAGCTTTGCCCATTATGTTTCCAGGAACAGTGTGCAAGATGCAGCACTCTAAAGAAATTCCACACATTGCATCAAGTGACCCCTTACCAAAAGCATGGCTGAGAAAAATTGTAATTTCCTTATTAGAATCGCATGTCAGCACCTTGCCAGCTGCATTCTTGAATGCTTTTCAGCTCTTTTTTGCACTTGTTGCCCGCAAACACTGCACATAAACCCATCTACAAGGTGATTCACAGCATTATTCCATGTCAAACATCTTTCTCCAAAAAGACTGCACTGGAGTCATTTGATGCCATGTTTGCTAGTGCCTTGGAAGCCTCCAGGCAATCCCCAAGTCAGCTGAGTTCATGTTACCAGCCAGGGAATAAGCAAGCTGGCACTCAGACTGCATGCCTGCATAACTGTGACTTCTTTTCAGTTACAAAGTCATTTACCAGTTTATGTGGAAATTATATGTTGCTCACCAAATATAGGAAATGGGTCACATTGCAGCCAATATTTTACGGGTGCTCTATGGCCAATTCTGGTTGTGACTCATTCAGAAGTTCCCTTTGGCTTTGGTTCTTCCTAGCTGGTCTATTCACAGAAAGCAGTGCTTGTCTTGGCGAATAACCTTGTTATGAATGGGAGTAAATACTAATTATTTACAGGATAGATAATTGCCCAGGGGAGCAATGGTCACCTGTTTTCCTCTTTTTCGTCTTTTCTTCCTCTGTCTCCTCGAAGTCTGGACTTCTGCCTTGTGCAAGCAAGTTTCTCAAGGAGTTAAGAAAGTGGAAAATACTGAGAGGCTTGGGGAAGAAAGTTTCTGGACACAGCACATGCAGGGATATTGATTTTCAAAACCTTGAAGTCTATATTAAAGCCAGAATTTTGTAGAGTGAGATTTTTCCCTTTTTACCCTGGATCCAAGATTACACAGCTCCCTTCATGTTTTTGGGGAGCTTTGCTTCAAGGAAGTTCTAAACTGAAGAAGGCCCCTTTTAGATGAGGGATCAGGGCTCCCTAAAGTGTAGATCCACAGTGAGAATGCTAAAAAGAGGTAGAGAACTATCTGAATAACAAGCCTGTCTGTCTGTGCAGGTCCTTTTAATCTTAGCTCACTCTCAAATGATTAGTTGGGTGCCTGTTGTCTGAGGAAGCTGTAGTGCTCCACATGTAGTTGGCCTTCCTTGTGCTTTCAAGGCATGATCAAACAGATTTTTTCCCTGGACCCCAGAGGACTGTGCGACAGGTCTCAGTGTGAGGAAGCAGAGCAGCATCCTCTAAGGGAGAGTACTTGTTGGTTCTCACCATGATGAGAGATGGAGTTTTGCTGTCCAGATAAGCTCTTTCCTGCTACTGGAAGCTCAGCATTCAATTGATGAAAACTGAAGCTGAAAAGTTGATGTTTAAATACATTTTGTCTAAAAGATGTATTTAAACCACAAGTCCTTATCTCTGAAAGTTTTTACTGATAATGTGAGAAGTTTTATAATCTTAAAATTCACATTTTGTGCAGAGCGAGCTTGAAATTTCATTGTGGGTTATGGCAATCATGTTGACAGACACTTTTTAGGAATGTATTTGAGGACAGAAGGTGGGACTTTGAAGAGTGGAGAGCACTTTTTAGACTCATAGATTAGAGCTCAGCAGGTGAGAGGCTATCATTCCAGAAAGGTAAAAATCATCTTTTCAAAAAAGAGAAAAAACTTAACCTTTTCCAGTTTCTGTTTGGATTTGAGGGATAGTACAGGCTGATCACTAGAACCTAGTCATATCTATTCAGAACTGGATATATCAAGTTGCACAACTGGTCTCTATTGTCTGGTGCCTGTGCCAGCACACACAGTGGTCACCAGCATGTATATTTTTGTGCCGTTTCATTTGTACACTACAGTCATCTTGTATGGACGTTAGGCCGCAATGTCAGCTTTTTAGGCCTTTCAGAAAAAAAGAAAAATTTCATAGGGATGGAACAGGAACTCACCTTCAAGCTGGGAATATACTCAGCACTGGAGCAGTTCAGGACATGGGAACACTAGAAAAGGGTAAAATTAATATTGACAGATTGCTCATCTGGAATAGCTACTGCCTGCTTGAAAGCCCAGTCATTCTTTTGGAGCCACTTTAGGTCACTGCCCGTAATGTCAGTAAAGGCAGTCCAACAGTCGGTGAAATCCTCTGTAAGATTAGGTTTCTAATACATTTCCCTTGGTGACATCAAGAGAGAATTTGAAGAGAAAGCTGACAGACCTATTATTTTACTGGCACAAGATATGGCTGCGATCTTTCCAGTGCACCCGAAATAAGCTTAGTCTTTAAAAATGAATTACTGTGTATGTCCCTGGCTCAAGGGCAGCCCTGAGAGCACCTTCAGTCCTGTGCAAGATACACAGAATGAAAAAACCACCATGTCTCCCATTCCTGTTAGGCAGATTTAGTTCTGTTCTGAACCCAGAACCCTACAGCCTGCATAGGAACAGAATTCCAAATTACTTGAAGTTATTTTGATAACGGTATCATGTCTAGGGCAGGCTTTGAGAATGCCCACATCGGGTACATAAGATCTTTGGGGAACTTCTGGATCTCATATGTTAGGAGAAATTTTCTAAAGATTTTAGCCCATTTTTCTTCTGTTCTTTAAAATCAGGCCACCACAAAGGGGAAGCAGTATTTCCCAATAAGTAGTACTATCTTAAAGCATGAACACAATTCCTCAGTGTTGGTGTCCTTCTGTATATAAACAGACACATTGTGCATCCTGCATTTTCCTGTTTCAAAAAAGCAAAAACAAAACCAAAAACCAACCCGCAAATCATCAATGGAGCACAAAGAAGCTCTGCTGTGCCAGCTAACCAGCTAGCTTGGTGTAGCATAAGGTGCAGGAAAGAAATGAATGTGGCTTTTTGTGACTGATTAAAAGGGGCAAGGAAGGAGCATGGGGAACAATGAGTGCATGCTGTGTGCTGTGTGCATAGTTCTGGAAAGTAAGAGTGAAATGCTGCTGAAATATTGATAGGGCAGATAGGATCTGGAATGATTGACGGCATGTGTGTATGTCTTGGCAAGTTTAATTGGATTTGTTGGGGTAGAGGGGGAAAGAATGTGGTACATTTCCTTTTATGGGTTTCTTTCTTTCAGTCTCTTCTCTCCTATAGAATTGATGCTCAATGCATACCCTTTTCATTGCCTACATAGAAAACCTAGTCTTTATTTCCCTAAATTTTAAGGTTGAGGGAGCTGCATAGAGGGGATGACAAAAGATGTAAAACAATTTTAATTGCATTTTATTTACTACTTGTCTTCACTCTTCACTGAGTACTTATGCCTACTGACAGTGGTAACTTGGAGAGGAAAAGAAAAAAAACCCAAACATATAACTGAACAGTGACTAAATTAATCTCAGTGTTATGGTGTGAGTCATAAAACGAATTCTACCTTAAGGACTTATGTATATGCTCTACTTGAGCATTACTATGCCTTTCTTCTTGGCTTACTATCAGTATCCAGATTCCTCTCATCTTGCCACAAGGTTTGAACCTGGGGCTTTAGGCACAAAGGTGTTAGGTCATACCAAAGCGATAAAGTCCATATCCTCCAAAACACTGATGAAGCCCAATGCCTGTTTAACCTCCTAACTTCCACTGAAATAAGTAGATGTCTTTGGGGAGCCACCTCAGTTGCTTTGATGGTCAGAGCCTGGGTTCTGAACAAGTTGTCAGCCACCATGCATGTGGGATTACTTCTGCAAGGCTGTCTTTTTGGCTTTCCCCTCTTCCTCCTCACTTTCTCCAGTGTGAGTACCTTGTGCTTTTAAGCAGAACTGTTGAACAAGACTCTTCCCAAGTCTGATTTCTACTCACTCTGGTGTAAATCAGGATTTCCCCTGATGTCAAAGCTAGAAAGCAGAAAACCACCCTAGATTTTTGATTCCTGTAAAAAGGGGGTTTTTTTTGTTGTTTTTATTTAATAAAACAAACTACTTCTATCAATTGTTTGTTTGATATTTGTATTGAACTTAGTGAAAAGTCCCAGCATGGCAACTGCAGGGATGGCAGCTGTAACAGTTTTACCTGTACTGCTGGGCTTGTGCGATAGGGTTCTGACCTGGTGGGATGCAGCCATGGCAAGTAGGGAGAAGGTATTTTGGCCTCCTGGTTCTTAGCTATTCACTATTATTGGTTAACAAACAATCTAGTTATTTCACACAGGAATGTGGATCTGGAATGGGTGTGTCTGCTGTCACATGTGAACTTCTCCAGCTGGATCCTAATAAAGTTTATTGATGTGACTCCAGTTACAAAGTCACTCCCTCCTCCGATCTTTGATTTCTGTTCAGGTTTTGTAGGTCAGCTCATGCTGAGGATGCAGCTTGCAGGGTGTTTTAACGAGAGAACCCCAATTGCTGCTCCTGGGCTCAATGGGAGAGAAGCCTGCCTTCTGCAGAAGTATGAGTGAAGGAGCAGAGAATTGAGGAGGGCTTGCTTTGCATGGAGAAGATTTAGAACTACTGACAGAGGACACTGAATTTCATCAAAGTGTAAAAAATTTTCACTTCCTCCTGCTCTGAGTTTAGCTTGATTTACTAGCCAAGGAATCAATAATCCCTTTTCAAACCTGTAAGCTTTCCAGGCCCTTGGGCACATACTTCAGAGCTGTTGGTATTCCACCTCTTGCCTCTTCCTGTCTTTTTGCTTCACCTTGCCCAACAAGCAAAACAGTGTGTTAAAATCGATGGGTAGGTAAGTATAGGGAGGAGAGACTTAATGACATGTTCATTCATCTCTAAAGAGAGGAAGCCAAACATGCGTCTGGTAGCAGAATATTTTTGGTGTAGTTCATCTGTTTGCAAATAACAAGTTGAATATAATAATGTCATTACACAGCTCTAAATTCAAGGATGTGTTTTCACTGATGCACAACAGAAGCTAAGCTATCAGTCAGACACCTCATTTTCATTGAAGTAACAGCCAGTTTCACTGGCAGAAGTATTTCTGAATTTTCCACTCTTACTTAAGGCTGCTTTTGGCATGAGATAAATGTATGTTCTTGGGACTGATTAAAGACTTCTGGGAGGAAAAAAAGGCAGAGTATAGGAGAGCATTCATTGTCTGCTTGTTTGTTTGATCTGATTTGGATTTATCAGTATGTGTGTTAAATTCAATTTCTGAGAAAAAATATTGATGCAAGAAACCATGCACCATTTTTCTGCTCTGTATGTTGCACCTCCTTTCTTATTAAAAGCCTGAATTTCAGAAAAAAGCATCAGAGGTAGCATTCATGAAGAGTCAACCAGTCTTTATTACTCCACTAATCAACAAACCTCCATCTCCTGCTTGCTGTAAATCTGCTCCCATTGCCCCAGATGTTAACTCTATGGTCAGTTCTCTTTAATATTAGCACCCTCTGCTGTGGACAGCTATAATGACATGGTATTTAATAATTCTTGGTTTATAATTTATGTATCTCTTTTTGTACCAAAGGATCTACCAGTGCAACATGGCTTGTGACAACGGAGATTACATATATCAGGTATGAAAAATGTATCCTCTTGCTTTTGTTAATCTGGAAGATAGCTTTTTTCAAACGTTTACTGAAGAAAAGATGTGTAGAATATGGACAAAAGGTTTTAAAATATTCTAGATTAGAGAGGATCCTGAACCAAAAATCTTAATCTTTGCAGAAGAAAGGTGTAGGCATGCCATTGTGCTTGAGTCTGGAGATCACTTCCAGATTGCACAGGCTGTAAGAAAAAGTTGATATTGACCATGTTTTGTTCCTGTGGAACATGCACTGATCATACCACTTCCACATCTGTTATCAGACTTTTCTACAAGTACAGGGGCATGAGGGTTAAAATTGGCTTCGTTGGCTCTCCCTTATCCAGATATTGTCTCTTGCCAGCACAGTCCCTCACTAGTTCTTCGAGTAAAGACAGCACTTATGCCAGCAGGACTGGACCAGGACATGGCCCATTGTTTCTTCTTATTTTTTTGAAAAAAATATACCACTTTGAAAGTGTCACAATACACAAGAAGTTAAGAGCATGTATACATATCTGCCTGATTTATAAAGAGAATTTTGCAGGGATTATACTTTAAAAATCACACTTTGTTATTTTGTCTTTCTAGTAGCTGGTTCCATTTTTTAAATCTCTCACTTCTAGGAGAGAAGTAGATTTGACTTCAGCAGAGATACAGCCTGAAAACTGAAGAAACAAACCATTCCTGGTAGGTAATATGGTCACTTCTTCCATATTTGTTTAAAGACAGAACATCTCCTTTTCCTCCTTAATGAAGCATCTTGCAGTAGATCCTCAGATGGAAACACCATTTCCAGTGACTCTTTCTTCTTTTTCTCCCTCATTTCACATTTAGAACCTTTATCCAGCCTTTTTGTCAGACTCTAAGGCTAACGAGATGGCTATGCCAAAAAGATGCTTTTGAAAAATACAATAATTTCAGGTAACACATAAGCAGTTCTCTGTACATTAATTGTCTTCCTTTAAATGCTTAAATATTTATTATCAACCCTCCTTTCATTTTTTTCTACTTTGTCTTCCAGAAAGCAAGTGTAACAGCAATAATGGTATGAATCAGTCATTTCCCTTCTCACTCCTCCAACTCCATCTGCTGATCACTCATACGAGAGCTCTAACAGCAGAGCTGCTTCTGAGGATTGTTGAAGATGTGGAACAGTGAAAGCCTTCTTGTCAAGCCTCCAAGAGAAAATAGCAGCAGAGATGAGTTTTTGAGTACATTAGTAATAATACAGTATTGATCTCAAAACACTTTACAAGCATTAACTAATTAAGCTTCAAAATAGTGAAGTAAGTTTGCATTAACAAAGTCCATTCAGCAGACGAAGAAGTGGAGGTAAACAAAGAGTAAGTGAAGTGACCTGAGTGAAGGTCAGGGAAAGGTGTCCTGATTTCTAATTGTTCTACTTTTCATGTGATTTAATGTGATTTAGAGCCATTTCAAATTGCATTATTTGGGACATTTTATTACAAGCCTGCGGATTTCTTACAAGAATCAAGATGATATAAAAGCTCACGAAAGTAATAAACATTTTTAGCCTCTCAGGTCCAGCTTTGATTGAGAAGGGGCCATTTCTGAAAGCCCGGGGGGGGGGGGGGGGAGGGGGAGCAGTAGGGGCTCTGGGTTTTTCTGTGTTGTGAGCCTTTCTTTTCTCATTTGTTTTGCTCTGGTGGTGCTAGCTGGACAGAAAACTGCCTTAACCTGCAAAATGGGAATTCACATGGGCTTCACACTGATGTCATACATCTATCCCACCCTTCCTATGGGAGGAATAAGCCTTCTCAAGGGATTGCTCTGCTCCAGTGATCCCAGCCAGTCTGTGGGGCCTCGGAGGCTATTATAGAGTGGAATGGCTTCAAGTCAGTGGAGCAACCCTGGCTTAGAATCAAGGTTGCAAAGTGGAGGATCAGGCACACAGTAAGTGAATCATGCAGAGCAGTGTTGACCCAAACAGAGGATGACGGTTTAGAGCAGGTTCCTCGGAGACATTAAGTTATCCTTGGAAAGGCAGGTCTCAAAGCCAAGGCTTATACTTTCTTAATGGGTTTCATTAGGAAAAAAAAGGAAAGGAACTGGAAAAAAGATGTGTAGCTTAAAAGGGAACAGCTTCAGCACAGTCTAAAATTTGTTCCATTTTTTTAATAAAAGAAGCCAATCCTGCCTTGAAATTCATGTCCCTTCAAAGTTCAAGGAGGCCTGTATTGTTGGCTTGCTCAGTCAGAATGCTCCAGCCACTTATTGTATGTGGATTGCACTCCAGGGACTGACTGAAAAAATATGATTTAGTGAAAGCTTGTACCCAAAACACATCATTGGCCTCTGATCTCTGAACATTTAAATATTTCAAGCTTACAAGCGGATGCTGTCACGAGGACAGACCCTGATCCCTAGCTGATTCTAGAACATCTGTTGAGGCATTTACCAAGTTAATAGATTAGCTATGAGAATCAGGCAGGTGTTTTTCACCAAAGCCAGAAAACATCAAAATCAGATTGCCCTCCAAGTCTTTCAGCACAGGCAATCGAGTTAGAATGACTCATAGAGTCTAACAGATAATAAAACACACATAACATTTGCTTTAAGGTACAGGTGGGGATATTTTGTACTGCGCTTAGGAGAAAGAAAAACTAACTCTATTTGGGAATAGAGTAATTGAATACAGATGGGAGGAGGCAAATGAAAGAATTTAGCAAATATCTCAGTGGAATAGCTAATGGGAACGAGACAGAATAGGAAATTAAAAATTATTCGAAGCAGATGGACCATTCTTTGAGTTTTTTAAAATTTATTAGGGCTGCGAAAAAAAATGTGTCTGTTTATTTTCCACGGCTATGAAATTAATGACTTGGTGAGTTGTGCTTGTGCAATTTTATGACTGCCATGTCATTTGTCATAATTTGGGTGCTGTTTGATATGGATTTATGAATATTTCCTCCCCCAACATGATTTATGGGTGTTGGTCATATGTGAATTAGACTGTCACCTTTAGTATGAAAAAGTACAAATGACAGATTATTAAAAAAAAAAAAAAGTACTCAGGTCCTTGGTGCTGGAAAGCAGAGTTCACAATCCCTTCCTCTGCTTCTTCATTGGAGGTTTTTGTTTGGAGCTGACAATTAAATGTTTGGACTTGAGTCAAACGTATGGGAACATTGAGAGGGCTTGAATAGATCTGAACTCATCTGAACTTCACCTGTGAAATTCAGTTTGAGTCATCCTTTCCTTGTACTGTGCATTAAAAAAAAACAAACAACCAAACCAAAAAAACCCAAAAAACCAAAAAACCCCACCAAACCGCACACACAAAAAATCCCAAACTAAACAAACACAAAAAAAAAAAACAAAAAACCCCAAGCCAACCCAAAAAAGCCAAACCAAAACAAACAAAAAAACCACACCCACAAAAAACCCAAAACACTGCTTGCCATAGGAACAACTGATTTGCCATACTAGAGCAGCAAGTTGGCCTGGCAAATTTGCTGTCTTGCTTCCAGTAGTGGCTAGCTCTAGGTGAAGCTTCCATGAAAAGTGAAAATAATCTCACACAATATGTTCAGTTATGCAACACTGCATAGTCGAAGGAGTGAAATTAAAGGACACACAAACCAGTCTGGGTTTCTATATTAATAATAGTATCCTAGGATCAGATCCAAAGCACTAACTGTTATCACTTCCACCAAAACTATTAATATTTGCCATTTGTTTTGCAACATGTAGCAACAGCACGCACCAGTTTAGGACAGGAGAAGAAGCACAGTTGCTCCTGGATTTGAGCCACCTGACTTCAAGTGTGTAACTGAGGCACCTAAGCTAGTACCTAATCACCTGGGCTCCACCATTGATGCTGGAAAGTGATATGCACCTCCAGAAGGCAATTCAGCCCATGTGTCTCCATCTGTTGACTACGCAGGCAGACCAAAACAGTACCCCTTCCTAATTCAGCACCCCACTATGGTGTAGAAAGTCATGTGGGAGGAATTAAAGCCCAGCATGGGATACAGCTTTAAAAAGAAGAAACAATACACCTTGCGTGATAACAAGATGTTGCTGATCACCTTTCACGCTGAGCTAGCAAATGTTTCCTTTATTGGGGACTGTTCATTCTACAGTTCTTAGACAACCACATGCTGAAGCCTATTTACTGAGGCTCAGACAACATTGCTTCTCCAGTGGGAGGCTGATAGTTCTTAGTGGTAAGTATCTCTGCACTTAAGGGAAAAGGATGGATTACTTTGCTGGAAGCCACCAGAGCAGTTTTTGCATGTCTGGATAGCAACTAGTACTTCTAAGGGTAGTTGATCTCCTCTTTTTTTTTGTAGATAGTCAAGCAAGAACGTGTGTTAACAACCCAGTGTCATGTCTGCTGTTGTGATGGCAGCTGAGATGGTTTGCAGTGCTGTTAGGCCATTTCACAGAACTGGAGTTTCTTCTGAAAATAAACTAGGATCACCTGTAGTGCATTCAAGGGTTGAGGTCCAGTGATCTTAGCTGAGTCATCAGGAAACCTTCACAGCTATTTGAGAAAGCTCTGCTCATCAATTGCAGTACATTAATATATATTGGAGATATCCCATTGCGTGGGCCAATGAAACTTGTTTCCATCTAACAAATGTAATCAGTGTGTTCCCAGTCTCCTAAGTTACTTTCATTGTGCAAAAGTAACTGATTTTTAAGTTGTCTGGTAGTTCTAAGGCGAAAATTTTTCAGAATGTAGAAAACTGAAAAAATTTCAGTTTCAGTCAAGAAAAATCTTTTGCTTAAATGAAAATGGAATTGTTCTCCTTGGGATTTGCCTGTGTTTAAGAAGTTTTTTTACTTGAAAAATGTTTCCAAACAAGCTCCTTTTGAATATTTTCAGAAATATATCCAGTTTTTTTTTTAATTACCAAACATTAATCACCTCACTCCTTTTCAAACATTTCGAATTTTGTTCCTTTATGGAAATAAGTGAGCGAAGATGAAGCAAACTTGCAGAACCTTTAGTTTCCCCATGCCTGCATTCATCCCAAAAACCCTTTGGTCAAAGCATTGAGCCTAGATTAATTCTTTTAGTTACTATTCTATTTTTTTGTCTTACTGGATGGGTTGCCTTGTAAGTTTTGTATTATGTTTTGCCATATTTTGAAATCGGTGAATTAAATATGAAAACCTTTTCTTTAAAAATTATTATACTCAGTTTGGGGTGGAAAGAGGGGAGAATATCTGCTGCTGGATAAGAATACTGTTCTCACTGAGCTTAGATCAAAGCTGTTTTGACCGTATCTGGCATTTAAAAGGCCAACCTGCTCATACCCTGTTACCATAAAGAAATTTGCCAGGAAGGCAGGTGTCTAACTGTACAGGCAATCAGATTACAGAGCAAAGTAATCATGATTTCAGATTTTGAGCATAGCTTGCCACATTAGCACATGTACTTTGGAAGAGAGGGAGAAGTAATCAGAGAAAGATAAGGACAAGGGCGGAGATCATTTGAGCCAGTGCAGTTCTAAGAGGGTACTAAATCTTATGTAGTGTTTATTAAAGTATTTTGTTTCATTTATGTAAAAAAACAACAAAAAACCCCCCAAAAAACCAAAACAAAAAAAAGTCAAAGCTATCTGAAAATGAGAAAATCCCTGAGTTTACATTCATGTGTTTTTAAGAGTTACCAAAACGTAGCAATGTGTTTCTTGGAAGGTACCATTTGCACACACGTCTGCAACTCTGAGTGAGTCACAGCTGCAGAGTTTCTTTAAGGCATGCATGCTTGGCTTTGACATGCTGAGATTTATGGTGAGATTTAAGTTCTTGTACCAATGGTGACGTTTCCTGAATAGTTTTCATCCAGATGGTCTCTGAGAGGATAAGGTTTAACAAGATTTATTCACTGAGAGGGGGCAATATGAATTAAAATTACAAGTGGTACTGTATATTGGCAACTTCTTTCCCATTCACTGCCTCACGAAATGTAGAAAATCCTCTCCCTCCATTGCAGCCCACCCTTCCCCCCCCCAATGAAGTTAAATGGAGTTGCTTCTTTCAACATATTATTGTACTCTGAGCAGATTAGGGCTCTGGCAAACAAGTACTATTAATTTTGTTGGGTTGGAGGAAGGAATTACTACTGCCCTTAGTGTCTACCCTGCCACTTTGCTATAGTCTTCCACCCTACTAGCTGAGGCAGCAGATGCAAGCAAGTGCCCGTTTATCAACTGTCATAGTTTGCAGACCATTGGCAGTTAAAATTAATGTGCTGGCTCTGAGCTGCGTGGATGAAGGCTGGACCATGTTGCTTTCTGATGGCTTTGTTTCAGCTTCTGGTGGGGGACAACTGCAGGCAGCTGGGAGAGGTAACCTCTTAAGCCATTACCACTAAATCCAGCACAACCTCCTTGACTGGGCTCCAAGTCCTCAGCCTTTGGGAGCTGTTAAGACTAACAGCATTGTTTGGGATCCTGAAGCTGTATCTTCAATGGGTTGTAAGCTCTATTAAGTCAGTGGAGCACCAGTGATCTGTGCAGGCTGAGGATCTAAGCACAGTAATTCAGAATGTGATTGCTGAACCTAGATTTTCTGGAAATTGTATGCATTTTGCAAACAAAAGAACTGATGTTATTTCATATAGAAACCTTGTAGGTTTTTATAAGGTTATTGACACACAGTGAAACAATTATCACGTGCTTAACTGCTGCAAGGTAAGTTTGTTGGACAGAGTCAGAAGATTTATTGTTTTCTTGGTTTGTCTTATTTTAAAATACTATTGAGTCACTATGGATGTTCTAGTACTATAGGCTTATTCGAGTTCTGCTTGAAAAAAAAAAAAAAAGTGGGCTGATAGTAAAAGATCAATATCTTTTATCCATTTGTTGTTTTCCTCACTTGCAAGCTGATTCTTTTTTCTCCCCATATCTTGATGCATCAGAAATGTCTTGACTGTTAATAATTTGGTTTCTTTAGCAGGATCAACACATTGCTTTTTGAGTATCTTTGAAGCAAGCCAAAATTACAGTGACAGAAGACATGTTCCTCTTAGAGGAACATTTATAGCAAAATATACTGTCCTGCTTGATAACCAGAAAAAACACTTTTGCCAGCATATTGCTTTTAGGACTTTGAGTGTTGAAGGTATTTTTAAAACTATTTTGCTTTGTTATCTCATATTTGGAGAAATGTCTTTCATTCATTGCCTGCTGCCAGTTGAGCTCTAAGAGACAAGATCTTCCCAATCAATGACTTGAGTCTTCCAGTTGTCAACTTGTGAACCTCTTGTTTTGGAAAAGTATGTACTCAGCATTTCATAAAATCATCTGCAGTTTCTATTGTCTCAGTTTCATCAGCCTCAAGTTATAGGTACCGAAAATCACCAATTGCTTTTGACCTCTTGGGCTGGGTGAACAACGTTTTTTTACAACAAGGGGAAATAATAAGTGAGAAGACTTTGTGATTGTTCTTTATGGCTAAGAATGAACAGCCTGAGTAAAATATAAAAAGGGTTAATAATTGCAATGGAATAGGCCTCATTGTATTCTTACAAGTTAAAAATATGCTTCTTGCTGCAGGGCTTGCATTAATATTGTTTGAGAGGAGTAGCATCAATGTACTGTAATAGACTTTTATTAATAGGCTACCACATTCATCAGTCTCGGGTTTGGTGTGATGGCTGAATACAGTGAACATGAACATCTTGACAAGCAAGTAACAAAATCTATAAATCACTTTCAGCGTGAAGATGCTGTGATAATTATGTTTACAGTGGTAATAACATATGGATAAATAAAGTGTTCAAACCCATGGAAATTTTAGGGTCCATAGTGAATATCCTATGAAATATGAAAGATGGTATCACCATCAATTCACCTAGCTGCACAGAAAATTATTCTCTTGACCCATCTTGCTATTTTTAGAATAAATTTCCTGCATTTTTCATTCAGCACTGTTCAATGGTAAAATCACTCCAAGGCTAAGGGCCTAGGTTGTGTTCTTGCTGTAATCATGTGCAAGGATATTCAGTACTCTTCCTGTTAATGGTGCTGATGCCCTCAGAACAGCAGTGTGGTGGCATTGTATAATCTGTGTTAGTCACTTTTTCTTTCTAGTGTTGGCCAGATAAAGAATGGGGCATGTTCTGCTCCCTCTTATGCTGCTCTGTGTGGGCGGTTGACTCCATTTATTTCAGTGGAATTACTCTAAGTTCATGGTATAAGGAAAAACAAATTGCCAGGTCTAGTGGCTTCTGGTGTCAATGAGTCAAAGTCTCCTATCCTGAGAAGTGCTCTGTTATGCGATTGCTGGGAAGAAAAAGGTCCTGGGTTTTTTGCTGTCCTAGGGCCATGTCCCTGGCAGGACAAAGAAACCTTACATAGTGGGAATCCATTGCATTTACATTGTTTCAATCTCTTTAGAATTGCAGGTCAATCTGTACTTTAGCATAGGGAAGAACATGGCCCAGTCTGAGTCACCAATCTGTCCCACACTAGACAGTACCCGATTTTTATATATTTTTTTTCTTTTAGAGAAAATTAGTAAATTTAGTTCCAGAAAAAGGTGCTAGTTTCAACAGTCCATGATACTGATGACTTTGTGCTCGGCTGTGGCACAGCCCTGCTCAGGCAGCAACAGGAAGGCTTCTCCTGCCAATGTGCCTCCACCCTGGCCTGTAGTGGGGGAGAGGTAACTTTGCTTCCCATGCTTCATTTAATTCTTGGCTCTGTCTGCTGAGAATGGCAACGGAGTTGCCAGTTGTGGCACGCACATTTATTGCTAGGAAGTGAGCCAGAACCACCAATCCATTTTGCATAGACACTGAACACCAATGGTAAATACTTCTTGTTCATTACTAACCTAAGTCGGATTTGAACTGAAGACGTGGAGGTGAAAGGCTGTCTTCCATTCCTTAATCCCCTTAACATTTCAGTCTGCCTCATAAAATTTTCTAAAAACAAATGTAAACCTTGTGTATAAAATGAAATCCATGAGAGAAAAGAAAATCCAGAGTGAAGACTGAGTCTGTTTTCTTCTTCAGCAAGCGCTTCTTTGCTAGTAGTGACCCTGGAAAATTGTTCTCTGATTATTCTCTTGAGAGATTACTCTAATTTCTTGCTGCTGTAGATGGCCATATGATCAATTGTCATCAGTCACTGCCTGATGATGGGTCATTACTTACCGGTGCATACTTCGGGGAAAAACACATGCGACTTCCATTAGGAGGCAGAGTGCACCTACATCAAATATTAAGTATACAGTAAGTTCTCATTAATAACATTTCAAGACTGTCCTCCTGAAGTTCCTAGCACAGAAGCTTCCTTCACAGTGGAAGAACTGAAACTAAGAAAGATTTGCAGTTTACAGTCAGGAAAATGAGTACTCCCACAAGTAAAACCTCTGATTTTTAGCTGAGCATTGCAATAACAGAGATTGGCTTTATTGAGAAAGAAAAGTAAAGCTCATTCTCTTCTGTTCTCTGCTTCAGGACTTCCTAGCTTGAGAGAACTTTTGTATTTTAATTAATTCATTTAATGAAATTAAGTTACAGCCAATATAAATATTCCCTTCTTGTTCCATTTCAAAGTTAAGAGTGCATGTATGGCACCATGCAAAATGCTGCATCTCATGGGTACTGTATTGGTCAGGAAGTCTGTGTGTCTTCAAGAACATAGAAAATAATTTTAGTGAAATTTTAAAATTTATTTCTTTCATATTTTCTAAACATCCTTACAGCAATTAAAATCAAACAGACCTTCAGCTGAGTAAACTACTGAGAATTAAACAACATAAAGCAAGCACAGCCCTGCTATGCTGACTGGCCTTTTGAACGGATTCTGCAAGGACAATCTCTTTCCTATAAAGGTGGAGATAGATTCTGTCTAAATCATAAGGCTTTTCCTTTAGGCTTTCAAAGCAAAATGTGGTAGACCAGGAGAAAAAAGGTTAGAAAGAGGTGAAATTGGAAGAATCAGGGTTGTCTTTGGTTTCAGCAAATGGAGAACACTGAAATACGTAGAGACCGGATTGGATGAGATTCAGTGTCATCTAGTCACATTGCTGTGTGTTCCAGTCTGGCACTGAATGACACTGGGTCTGGTGCATGTTGTTGTAAACGAATAGATACACCTATAGGTCTTCTGTGAGTAGGACTGGTTTCCATATGCTTACCCCCACACTTTCCCAAAGTCCCATGTCTGTGTGAAAGACCTCTTAAGAAGAAGTCTGAAGAGAAGCAAAGAAAAAGGAAAGTTCATCCTCCGACTAGTGCTTGTTGGTATCTTTTGTGCAAACTACCAGTAAGGGCACTAGTATGTAATCCCAGGCATAGATTTTTATCTATTAAGAAACTGAGGGTTGACCTCTTTTTTTGTGTGTGTGTGTGACACACCATGAAAAAATGTACAGATTACTGGAATAACCGCATTTGAAATGACGCATTTTTAATCATCTCAAAGTCAGTGTTGAAATTCTGTAGACATGGAAAGGAGCAGTCAGCTCAGCTCTGATGTTGCCCTCATGTATGCAGGTGGGACCATGCTTCAGTGCAGAGAGAAGTCTGCAGTTCAGAAGTTTTAAATTAAGTAGCTTGGTTGACTTAAGTTGCTCTGGCTGTGACAGAGTCCCTACCCAAGACCCTGGTGAAGCTTGCACGGCTGTCAGTATTTGAGCTAGCTAGTTTAGGCTACTTCGAGTATGTCCCCACCACTGGATTACAATGGAAGTTATTGGAATGAACCACAAGTGAAACATTTTGCTTGAAGCATTTATCATTTATCTTCTGACTCCAGAACTAGGCTTCCAACCACTGCTCTCTTGCCATTGGAAAACAAGATGTGTTTTTCTTTGGCGATAACTGAAAATTCAGTTCAGTGCAGATGCTGCTCTTGTGAAATGAACTCACCTTAGAGCAACGGTTGCAAAGCCTTTTGGGAGAAAGCTTTGTAGTATGGATCTTGTAGTAACAGTTTAGATTTGTAATTCAAGGTGCAAAACTGCCAAAGCACATAAAAAATAATGTGAAGATCTTGTTATAGATATTTTGTTACAGTAAGAATCAGGAATTGGGTCTGTGTGTGTCTGGTTTAAGACTATCATAGTCTTTGAGTATCTTTTCTAGTCCTAATAAAATAGCCGAGAATGAAATGAGCATACTTAAATTTTAGAATGATTCAGGGCATCATGTTGTTAATAATGTAGAGAAATGAGATATAAAAGCTTTTACTTAACCATACCCTAAAGCAAATTTAAGTAGAGCACACAGCTATGATGCTGATTGTTTTCACAGGTGTTGGCACCATATGAATTAAATGAAGAAAAAAATGGTGAAACATTTATGACTCATTAGAATTATGTGGTTTTCTATCCTGTCCTAACAACTGAAAAAAGGTGTAATTTACATTTGCAGCCAAATGGCATGAAGTAACATTATACTTTACTGACATGAAAAGAGGAGACTTCCAGATGACTCCTATTCTGAACTTCTCTAGTTCTCAAATCTTGGATTTTCAGTTTTTCTTGTGGACTTCTGAGAGCTAAAATTATTGCCCCATAAAAAAGCCAAAAAGGAATATGGTAACTTTGAATCTACAGAACATGTGGTTTCAAGGAGCTAAGTGCCATTCACTACACATAGCACCTTTACAATCAGAGTATTTCTCCTTTTCATCAAAGAATACACTTTATAGATCTAAAGAGAACCACATCCGTGTTTTTTTTAAAATAAATAAAACTCCGCATCCTCCCTTTCCTCTCTCCATTTCAGAGTTTAATTTTTTTCTATCAGAACTGTTTCATTGTGAATCTTAAATATTTACATGAAGGAGGTGTCTTGACAGGCTGATCTATAGCAGGAAAGCAACAAATAAACAAATCCATGTCTACAGTATTTTAGATTCAAGTTTCCTGAGCTGCTGTTTATTTTTCCTATTGTAAAAATCTGCATTCAAATACATTCAAAATGGAGTTCACATGGCAGCTTTCAGGCAACATCTAATGTTTTAACAAAGCCATAATACAAGCCTCAGCTTCCCATACGCTGCATAGTTGGCTAAAAAAGAAAGCAGCTGATTACCAGAGTCTCTGTGCTGTAGATGAGTCTTCTGAAAAAGAACATGTCGTACTTTGCAACTGAGACTTTTTGCAAACACCTAATAAAGCAGAAAAAGTAAGTTTTACTGGGCTTTGTGAGCACATTTTTCTCCTCTCACCAGTGCACCAAACCCAGTTTATAATCCTACTTTCATTTATTTCATCCTCCCCTGAAATTTCTCATAGTACAAACTCACTCAATTCTGGCTGGCTAATTTGCATCTCATGGCCTGCAGTATCTCTTTAGGAGGTGAACTATTAAAAATACATTAGCCTGGTGTGGATGGTAATGGGCCAAATGCTGCTGGTTTTGAAGGCAATCTGGGAAGCCTCATGCTCTCTGACTCTTGATAGCTGTGCAAGTAAGTTGTTTGCTTTTGCTGTCCTTGGACTTTAAATGTTCTAGCAGCAGATGTAGGTGAGATGATTGTTCTTCTGAAAGTCTGGACTGAGAAAAGCACTTTTCTTCCTTTCCAAGCTTGCTCTAATCTTTAACGTTACCCTTATTTCTGTTCTGCCAGAACTGTGTCCTATTAGCATCCAAAAATGTTACACATAGCTTTGGCTTGCTTACAGAAGATGATCCAACCACTAACATTTGCCTTCTGTAGCTGAATGCTGAAAGAAAAAATAATCTACGTTTGAAATGTGAGACTTTGCTGCTGTCAGTTTCTGGAGATGATTATTAGGGCTGTGATTTTTATCTACTCACTTGTACAGTAATTAAAAGCAATTCCCTCATCAGTTATCATTCTGTGAAGCCAGCTTTTAAGCAGTGCTTGATGTACAGTTTATTAACCTAAGCCCACGTTGAAGGAAAGGTGACATAGTTTAAAAAGTAAGAATGAACACATCTGCTGTGAAACAAAGAGCTGAATGTAAAATAGATGCTATTGTTAAATTACCAAAAATGGCAATGGGATTTTAATTGGCAAAGTAGGAGTAATCACCTGGCTTGGGCCAGGTGTAGACCTTCATTCTGTCCACTCCCATCTGTGTCCTTTTTAAATGGATTATTTTCTGTGTGAATGTATCCTGTCACGATGGAGTAGGTGGTTAAACACTTAAGGAGGAAATTAGGGAATCAATTATTGTGTTGTGCTGAAGAGGAAGAGCTGTTCAGATGCCTGAAAACCTTCGTCACACCTTCTAGAAGGTATTGATGGGCACAAATGTTTATCAGTGTCAGCTCCAGCTCCAAGATATTTGATATTAACTGAATACTGTGCTTCTAGCCACCAGTGTTGCAGCTTGGGACATTTTTATTGCAGGAAAGAGATGTCAAATAATAGGCAATGGAGATCATGATATTTACCTGTGATAACTTTTCTAGGTGGGTGTTGGAGACAAAATATTAGGCTGAATGAAGGTAAGCTGGAAATGAACCCAGCTATGAATCTATCGCATTGGACTTTTCTTGACCACTGAAAATGATATGGAATCTTATGAGAATGCTCAAAGATTAGAAAAAACAGACATTTAGAGAAGAAAACTGGAAGCGGAGCAGAAGTCCTTAAAGCATAAAATACTTGCAGAGCACCTAAAGTGCTGATGTGGGTGGTGTCTGAGAAAGCAGAGTAGAAATAGCTCTGGTGTAAAAATGCTGACCAAAGCATCTACTGATGGAGTCCTGGTATGCAGAAAGGGGAAACAATGAGGTGAAAAGTTACTACTGACTCTGCTCCTTCAAATGGAGCCGTTCAAGGCAGTCCAACAGAACAGAAGGGTGTGTGACAGGCAGTAAAGAAATTTGCAATCCACAGTTAGCTAGAGAGAAAGGAGTAAGTGCCACAGGAGGTTGTGCCCACCCCCAGCCACACCAGGAAGTGAATGAAGAACTGCCACGGATTTTGTTTTAAATGGAACTGAACAGTAATCCCAGGAGATTTAAGAGCTGAGATCATGCAGTAGATACATATTTCACACCTGGGGATAGAGACATGCCTGAGATGAGCCAGGAAATGTATCCACAGGCCAGGCATGAATACCCAGTTGAAAGCATACATGGAACAGTGCAAGCTGTGCAAAGAATATAGTGATTGACAAGAAACGCCTCATGAAATCCTAGCCCAGCCCTGGGAAAAAGTCGGAACAGACTTGTTAATTTCTAATGAAAGAAACTTTATGGCCATAGCAGATTACTATCCAGTTTTTGGAAAGTGCACAGACAAGAACAATGAACAGAAAACTGAAGGCACAGATTTTGAGATGTGCTATACCTCATCTAGACCAAGTGAGAGGCTTCTGATACCCTTCATTTAAACATTTGAACGTTTTGGTGCCTTTAAAAACTTCTGCATAAGATTTATGAGATTTATGTCCCTGAAAATACATAACAGAATAGGAAGATGGTGTCAACCTTGATGGCAACCAAGAAACTGATGGCAGTGTTAGATAATAAGCGTGTTTGGCCTGGTTATTTTGAACCTCATAACTGCCAAATGCTCCCATGGTTTAAATAGAGACACACTCAGACACTGACCTTCGAGTCCAGGTAAGCATGTATACTAAAGCCTGGGGAAAAAACAATTGATATTTTTTTCTTTACGGTTCTTGGGGAAGTAAGCAAGCGCAAAGGACCTAAAACCCAGAGGTTGCTATATGCAGGAAGGTATGTATGAAATTAGCCGTGAGGTTATTGCAAAAAGTAACAACAAAAAAGTTGTTATTGGGTGTAGGATGTGAAATGAGCAAAAGCAGGAAAAATGAACCTTGAGACATCATGCTGTGACTGAAATCAAAGATATCACCAGGGGATCACTGTCTGTTAGGCTAATGTAAGCAAGACAAAAAGGATATGAAGTGTGTGATCAACGCAGAGGATCAATATGATTGATCCTTTCAAGGGCCCTTGAAAATGATAGAAAACAGGGAGGTTGAACAGTGCAGAGAGAACTTGGTGGCTTCATTGCTGGCATCTGGTGTTGTTTTAGCTATTACAGACTAGCCTGCCTGGCATCCATTTGCTACCCTGGTGGAACGTCAGTCTGCTTTAGGTCCTGCGTCATATCTGCTATTCCCGTGCAGATGTCCTGGATGCCTTAGGGCCTCTCAAATGGCACCGGCCACCTGTGTTTTGCATAGACATATCCTGGCCTTCGCTTTATGAAGCAGCATGCTCCTGAAGGGCCACAACAGCGTGGTAATAGCCATAGCTAAGTATGGCAATGATGAGGAAGTTGGAGAGATCTTTAAACAAGTAAGTCTGTGCAATAATTATTTTTAGCTTGGGCCGTTTTAAGGCTGGCTGTGGGTTTAGCCTGGCAGCTTCCTACCTTGGCCAAGAATGAGTTGCCTGTGGGCAATTTTAATTCCCAGAGCAGATGGAAGCTGTCAGGTTCACAGTCAGAAGTGATGGAAAGGGATACAACAGGTAACAGCTCCCTTTGTGCAAGGGACAAAGAGAGAATATCACAGATAAAGATGCTTTAGGAAGATGCTTTAACGGGCAGTCAGGTATCTATGTAAAATACCCATAGGAGAAAGCAATTAAAAGAGCTCTAGTTGTTAAAAAAAAAAAAAAAAACAACAAACCAACCTTGAAGAAAAATGAGTTACTCTGAGAATGAACTTAATCACCAAGGTGCCCTTGAAGTTTATCAGACCACCTAGAGGTGCAATATCCTAGACAGGCAACGAGTTCTCAGAAATACCCTGCATCTAATCTTTTTTTATTATTATTTTTCCCTACCCTAGAAGGATTGAAGCGTTTTGGTTTGGTTTGGTTGGAAGACTGAGCTAGCTTGCCAGAGGGAATTCAGATGAAACCAGAACATTTTCACAAAGAGAAGGTAAGGCCCAGACACACCTTGCAACATCAAATCTTTAATCATGTACCTGCCTGTATAGCAGCAGCAATATTCAGTGTTTCTGTAATATCATTCATGCAAGAATTTCAAAGCACTTCATAAACACTAATTAATCAAACCTCACTAACACTCAGCAAGCAGCAACTTTGCCCACCAATGAAGCGTAATCACTTCTAAAATGGAACATGATGGCAGTTTGATATCGCATAACATGACGCAACAGGTCAAAGTAAGTAAAACAGGAGCAATTGAGGGCACTTGAGAAGTACCCATCCTTAAACAGCTCTGCAGACATAGACCTTCTGTTATATGGGATATGCTTTGTGTAAATATTTGGTAAAAACATTTTTGTGAAAAAGCAATTTTTGTGTTGCACCTAAAAGAAAAAGTTGAAATCTATTTTTTAATTACTAGTAGAGCTCCTAAAGCTAAAGGTAAATATGCTTTGTGGGGGCAATCCATTAGAATGTTTTCCTCTCGTTGTGGGACCTATTGTTTCCATCTCTCTAGCCAGTGGCACCTGCAGTCCTAAAGATCATGAAATAAACTGCTCCTGTGTGGTTCTTGACCCCCAGGTGCTGTCAGCTGAGGTTCCTCAGGGGGAGTAGGAAGCTGTGTCGGAGACTGCAGGCTCTACCTTCATTTCCTCTGTTTTGAGAGACCACCTGGCACATTTAGCACTTCACCCCTTAGATGAGTCTCTCAAAGCTGTGATCCCCAGCCACAAAACCTGCTACAGTGCAGAAGCCACAGACTAAATTAGGGTCTTCTCTTGACCCAGTTAAAGCTATCAATATTCCAATTGACTACAATGGGAGAAAGATTGGGCTGGACCAGTTTCTTTATATTTCTGCCAATCCGATCTTGACAGGTGGACTAATTCAGATGTGTGTATGTTGCTAATACTCTTGAGTGTGTATCTTCCCAATCAGGCATATGTTTTACTGCCTTGAGATTTTCCTGTCTGTAGGCAAAATATCCCTGTACTTTAGGTTACCTACCTCATCACTTCTCATCTCTTTTGGAAGTAAATGGGACATGGATTATTTTTTTTTTAATATCATACAATAAAATTATATTGCAGTTGTGTAAAACAATGTGCAAACCATTAAGCAGAATAATGAAAAGCTGGAAGTTAAAACAATAAGCTTGGATGATTTAAACCTTACTACATTTTAAATGTGCAGTATGTTTGCAAGAATGAATTGGTCTTTTGGGCTGAATAAATAGTACAGATATCCAGCCCATTTTGGAAAGAACAAGTAATACCTAGGAACATAATTTAAACCAGTGTTGTAATTAGCTGGTCATTTCACATTACTAGAGTTCTGGTTTTGTTGTTTGGCTTTATAAATGACCCATAGACTCATCTTCTAATTGTACATGATATGTTTAAAAAAACTCAACAAATACCACTAAACTGTCTGGATGAAAATCTTTTCTTTGGCAGAATAGTGAAGAGTAAATTATTTTGATGGATTAGGTGGTACACTCCCCATTAATATGTCTTTGCAAACTTATTTAAAAACCCAAGATCTGGAGGGTCCTTTAACCATACCTTCAGGATATCGTAATTCTCCCTGACTTCACTTCCTGAACATGAATCAACACAGTATTTTCAGTTAAAACTCATCTCACCATACATTTAACTGATAAATAATGGATATTACTGTGAAGGCAAAAAGACAGCTTTGTTCCTGATTATGGTAGAAACTGTAGAAGCAGAAACTCTATAACAGAAATTCAGCCAAACTCTTGCAGGACTAAATTGAGAAGCTAGGAGGACTGGACTTTTCCTTGGGACTTGTCTTCTGTCCGCAGCATAGGGTATGAAAATCTTTCTGACTTTCACACTGGGTCAACCATATATCCTGCCAATATTGAGATGTAAATCAGGCTTAGGCTTAAGGCTGCTCTCAGTTACCATCACCTTCTTAGCATGCTCAAGAAATCATGTCAGTTCCCTGGGATCAGGGAGAGAGATGTTCCTCGTCACAGTTCCCTTACAACTTCACCTGTAGCAGATTAGTAAGTGATATGCTGCAGAGCAAGGTATTGAAAAGCTGCCATGTGGGGTCTTTAACCTCTGTTTTCCAAATCCAGCATTCTCCCAACAGAGCATGAAGGTACAGGTACTTGTTAAACAGACTTTTTGTCTGTTTCATTCTTGCTGATTGCTGGAAAGCAGCTACTGCTGGAGGTCAGCATCTGGCCCCAAGTTTGAGTTCTACGCAATAGTGTGAGGATTCTTTAGTAGGTTGAATTATGTAATTAATACCAGCATGTCTGCAAATGCAACACCTCAGTGAAATAATTTCTAGGGAGATTCTAGATTGTGAATCATGATGCCACACTGTGAAATTTTGGCTGAAGTAGCTGTCGTGTAAAAGGCTTTCTGAATGTGTAAATTTCAGCCCTCTAACTAGCCCCTTTTTACCAACGTAAAAATAAAGAAAGTAGTCTTTCATGTGTTTATCTCTTTTTTCATTCTCTTGGCTTTACAACTTGATTGAAAATCTACACTAATTAGAGATTTGCTGCAATAAAAAAATACATTGTGTCTATTTGTATATATACACTAGAAATTAAAAGTTGGGGATGAGAAATGAAAAATTCATAGCCTTGGCTGTTAAGAAAGTCAGACCTGCTGTCTCCCCTTGAAGTCACCTAGGTGAGGCTTCTTGACATAATGGAAGCATCAATGAACTGCTCTTGATTAAAAGTTTGACAGGTTGACACTATCCCCCTGAACAGGAAGACCTGGGTTGAAAGAAAATTTTAATACAAACAGAATTTCATTAATACCACAGTTTGCTATAATGGGGGTCTTTTTTTTTTTTTTTTTTTTTTTTTCCCCCACTGTTATTTTTGCTTAGATGATGTCATTACCTTTTAAAGGGGAAAGACACTATGGTTAAGCTTTGTCTCAGAAACAATGTCATGCTAATGGAATAGGAGCTTTCAAGTAAAATCTGAAACAAACTGCCTGGAACAGTTCTGATTCTCCAGGCACAAACAAAACCAGTTTTAATGGGGTTGTTCCTTTAAAAGCAGGCTCTATTCATTGAGCTAACATTTATTTTGTAGAGAGAGTACAGAAATTCATTAAACAATATAAAATAATCAATATAAACAGAATATCAGAATGGCCTTACATCTCCCATGATCCAGAAATATAGCCTCACTTTGCTTTATTTACCTTCTGAGAGCTTTTTTTCTAATGTGGTAACTGTTAGACTCTATCTGCTCTGCTCAGTGTTAGGGCTGTCATGATGAAAGTGCATAAACAATATAAATAATAGTTGTTGGCACATGAAAGGAACTCTGAGTGGATTGTTCTTTTGGAATCTAACTGTCAGGGTTTTTGTTTGACTCTGAGGGGTTTTTTATTATTTTTTATGTATAATCCAAAAATTCTTATAATCTTAAATTGATTATTTGAAAAACCATCATTCTTTTAATATTTATATTGCAATTTAATATTTATAGCTTGATGCCAGGAAATTCTTATACAATTTAGTAAATATTTATTAAACCAGACTTGTTTTTAAAGACCTATAGTTTTGTAACCACTCTCTAGTGCTAATACTCTTTGAAGTGGAATGTCAGCCTGCACAAGTCAGTTTCTATATTGTCTTTCCATTCCTTGTCTGCAGTGATCCTTCTTGACTTCTTTTCACTGGTGAATAGTTAAATAGTTTAATCTCTTTTAGATCCTTGATATTATCAGGTTATTTAACCTCCCACTCCATTCCCACTCATCATCTCTGAAATGTAATATTCACACATGGATTTTTGACTTCTCATTTGAGATTTGCAGAGGCCTTTAGAGCATTGTTTGAATCCACAACATGTCTCTTCGTGATGAATTTTTAATTTCTCATATACAGGTAAGTAAATTGACTTACTGTGACCTTAAAGTCAGTATTTTCCTGATATAATTTAATTGCAAGTATTAGTTTTTAAATGCAGATCTTGAGACACCAGCTTACTTGCAGACTCATTCTAGCTCTTTTTTTTAAGATGATGAGTACTGAAGTACTGACTCACAGTGGAAAGCAGACTGTGTACATCTTCTCAGTTTGGAAACCTTAAACCGAGCCATCTAAATCAATGAACTTGATACAATGCTATAAACAGCTTATCCAGTCACCAACCAAGTCAGTAATAGAACTTAGGCGTCTGCTTCACATTTTCTTGTTCTCCTGCTATGCCATTCCTCTCTCCTTAAAGCATCAGTGACAAATTAAGTAAAAGTGGACATGTATGGGGAAGGGAATGTTGAAAACAAAGCAATTCAGAGTGTTTTATCCTTTCTATCCAAGTCAATGGCAGGTGTTCTATGTCCTATTACAGCCTTGGTAGCATGTTATGTTGCATCATTTCAGCATACTCGCTTTCAGACTGGATGTCTAAATGTCAGTTCAGATAGCAGTTATCCAATCCAAATGATCCACAGTTGGATGGCAGCAGGTGAACAGAAGAGTGCCCAGTTCAGGAGCCTGCCCTACCGCTCCACACATGGAAGGCTGCAGATATTCCAGATTTTGTTAGTGGAAAGAAGCAGATGTAAACTAGGAAATATTTTCCTGTGATTTTACAGTTCATTCATGATTGATTATGGGTCTACACATGATGGAGAAGAGACTTTTTCAGAATAAATGAGAACATGTCTTCCCATTTATTGACACAAAATGGGCAATAGACAACATGTTATAAGCGAAAAAAATGTTTCACTACATTAGGAACCATTTCTTTGCTAAAACACCCATGAAATCAGCTTCTTGACATATTCCCCAGCAAATTAATCTCATCATGATTGGCTCTGAGTGAAATGGAAATGAGAAAATTCCAATACACATGTGAACATACAAACAGATTTTCAACCCATTTTACACACAGGTTGGCTGAAGACATTACTTGTATACGCGAGTAAGTGAAAAGCTGAAGTGCATCTGAATGTAAAAGCCAAAATCAATTTGATTTTAAATGATTTTCAACTGATTTTAAAAAGCAATGGTGTGGAACTTATGTGTAAGGTTAAAAGGCTTCAGTTTTATTCCCTTCAGACTAAAGCAAGCTTATTTTTTCTCCTTTATTCAATTTGTTATTTTTTTTATTCCACTACTGTTTTCAAGGGCCTTTATATCACTTTACTAGTTTTAGTCAGAATTATTGGACCAACAATGCAAAGTATTTTTATACACAGAACTGAACACCAGATGGGACTCCATGAATATTATATTATTCATGGCCATTGGATTAGAGATGCCTTAAAAAAAAAAAATCTCATCTGCTGTGGTATGGCTTCAGCTTTACTCTAGCTGCAGATTTATTTTACCTACATTCATTGAGTAACCCAATGGACTCTGATCAAAATCCCCTTTTAAAATAGCAAGAACTCTTCCTGTTGAATTCGGTACGCTGCTGGTCAGACTGTAATTACATTTATGCACTGAGCAAAATGATTTTGCGATACAGGATGCATAATGAATCTCAAGAAATCTGGACTCAATTTTTGTCCTTGTTTTGCCCAGTCTTGGCAATCTTGAACAAAACATTTGTTCTCTCTGAGCTTTTATTTCCTAAACTATAAAGTGAGAGTAATATTTTTTTTCCTTTTTTTCATATTTTGCTATCTGTCAATTTAGACTTTACTGGTTTTGGCTAGGGGCTTGATTTTCATTGCATGTGGAGCAGCAGCAACTCCTGCTTATCTCATTTGAAAAATGGATTGTAGCTTCTTACAGTATTTGAAATATTGTGGTGCTAATTAACCTGGAATTCCAGAAGTATTTTGATCAAACAGTGACAAGGAAACATAAGGTACTACAGCTCCTCAGGTTGGATAGACAGACACTAGGGAATTCAAATTGTTCTAAGCAATTGCTGCTTGTGCTTTGGAAGATGCTTCTCAGTACAGGTATGATAAGAACCCAGAACTGTGGTCAAGCACAGGTTCAAATGATGTGGAGAGTTATTCCACAACAGAGCTGAGCAGGACTTAATTTAGTTTAAGTTGGAGCAGAATAGAGCTTGCTGAAATCTTTGCACAAGTACCCGTGATTAAAGATGGTGACAGATGTGTCTGTGCTATTAACTGTAGAATCCCGTATCATAAAGGATTCAAAAAACCTAATGCATTTGTCTGGCAGTATTTCCTATGAGGAGTAAACGGGCTAATTTCTGAGCCTTCTTTACAACACTGTAAATTGAAGTAGAATTTTCTCCAGAAATCAGACTGTGTAAGTGTCATGAGATCATTTGTATCCCCTCTCTCTCCCTTTCAATCTCTCTCTGCATTCCCATCCTTATGGCTTACTACCTTATGATTTAGTTTTCTGTTTGTATTTATAAGGGGGTTTTACCACTAATGTTTTTGCATAGTGTAATTAAGAAGCAGCTTCCCTACTGAATGCAAGGACTCTGAGTCAGTTCCTCATATTTGATACACTCCTTGCAAAGCAATACGAGTCTTATATATGAAAAGAGATTAAGGATAAGGCCTTCTGAAAGGAAAATTTAAAGTTAGATTCATATTTCCATACTGATACGTTTTTCAGTGAAAGTGCTTAAGTTCTCAGCACTTGGAACCAACTTAGGTATCTGAGGGTCTGAAATCTCTGTCAATGCATTTATCCTTTCACTTCTGTTTAAAGATTCTTTGTGATACAAAATGTCAGTTTCCCAATTTGTGCATTTACTGTGTAATTTTTACTGCTGTTTTAAACTATTCATTATTTTTAAAGCTTTTGTGTCTGCAACAGTAAAAACTTACTGACATAAATAGGCTACGAAAATGGCCATTTAGTTAATCCAGCTTCCTTAGAGTAATACACTCACATTAGTACTTTCATAATTTCCTTTTTGAAAACATTCAGACTATTCTGAAAAAAAATTGTCAAGCTGAATTTTCTCAAGAACTTGGTGCAAAATCTTTAGTTGGTGGAAATGCTCTGAAGATTTTGTGCACATGTATTTGTGTGTGCCAAAATACTGCTATTAAGTTGTTGAGCATGTATAGTTTGGTTGGTGTTTTTTTTTTCTACTTCTCTCTACCTACACAGATCCATAATTGCAAAAATTTCTGGGACAATACTGAGTATGAAGTATATGATATGAATCTACAACAGGTTAACTTCTTGCATATTGTACATATTCCTTGTACTTGACTCAAAAAGACCCTACATATCAGACTTAGAAAGGGTAACAGTAGTGACCCAATTTCTGGAAAGGTTTCCATATGAGAAGAGGCCAAGTAGAATGAGCTTAGAAAAGAGGTCTGAGGGCTGCATAATTTCCCTTGGTAGAATCATAAATTGTATGAAGAAGTAATAGGGAATGCTTATTCTCTATTTCTTAAAATTGTAATAGTGCTTGAACAAATGTAAGTGCTTTTCCAGATAAAAAGCATTAATAAACAGTGGAACTCTTTGCCACAGGTTGCCATAAAAGCCAAAGTACAATTAGATTAAGAAAGCAATTATTTAGACTCATGGAGGGTACACTTGTCCTTGCAATTAAAAAACAAAATCCTTACTACTGAAAACAAAGATCTTGATACAGTCTTAGCTTAGGAAGTCTGGAGCAGCTGAATTACAGGATGCATACTAAAGAAAGGAGCCCTCTGTGTTATATAATGCTGAAGCATTGCTTTTCCAGAAGTTTTTGGGTTTGTGTTTTTATATTCCACAATGAAATATGATGGAATGTAAGAAAACCTTACAGCAGTGTTATGCCATCACCATTGTTTCCCTAATTTAAACCTGTCACATACACACACTGCATCAACATCAAATAGAGCTTCTTTCATTTACAAGTGTACTGATAATGTACTCTCTCACTCTGGTACATGGCAACTTTATTTCTTGTCCGTATTTCATACCCCAGATAATACTCTGTGTATTCTATAAAATAAATGTGGACTGTATAGCAAGTACTAAAATAAATTAATCTGTGCACATGGGCAAATGGACAAGATTTTGAACTTGACTCCCAGTAGCATATGCATGCACCTACATGCAAATGTGAAATAAAGCAAGAATGCCTAACCTGAGGCCTACAGACTCACTCCAAAAATACCAGAGTTCAGCCCTGGACTGCATTCATCTTAATGAGGGACTGAAATTCATGGTAAGACCTAATGTCCCGGAATTCGAATCATCCATCTCATGTTCAGAAGCATGTTGCGACCAGTGATGATTTTTTTTCCCCCCAAGAGCTGATCTGGCACATAAAGGATGAGACCGTTAAACATTTGCTTCTTTTCATTGCAAAGCAGTTGCTGTTTTTTGACAGGACAAAAGTTGAGTCACTCTCAGGAGGATTGCAACTGCTAATGTAGTTTGCTTATTGCTATATGGTATTGTCTCAACAAAGCAGAGCCTACTGTTATCCATTACTTTCTCTTCTCATAGAGCTGCTCTGAATTAGCCAGGCAGGTCATTGGCTGCTTAGTGTTTTGTACACTACCAGCAGAAGTAGTTAATCTCTAAAAGCAACTCACCTTGACAGAGATGGCTGCATGTTTTTTCTAACTAGTGTTTTTATTAGAGCTTGACTGTTCAAACTCAGCGCTTCACTGGAAGCGCTGATTGAGCCCATGGCTAGAACTCCCCATGGTTTGGTAGTGTGTAGCACATTTCAAAAAGGGAGGAGAACTCAGTCTTTTTATTATTATCTGTGCATTAAGTGTATTGTCAGAGTCTGGGCATGCTTCATGAACCAACAAACTTCCATTCTGCCATGTGAGTGAATGGAGTTACTGCCTGGCAAAGAACGGTAGATGAAGTCTTTAAACTGTTTTATTGGGGTTTTATTGTGCTGGATCTTCTAAAAGTAAAAAAACCTCAACCTTTTCAGGCTGACTCCCCCTTCCCTAGTTCGCACACAACCATTTCAGTTAGCCCAGCCACTCTATTGAAATATTTCTTTCTGCTAGCTACAGCAGCAATAATACACAAAATATCTTTGAGCTTATGTGTTCTCAGGCAGAGGAGAGCTCACCCACCAAAAGGTGAGCAGCAGACAGCTTTCTTGCTTCACCTTCAGGTGCCCCTTTATACTGTATGCAAGCACCTGCAGAGGCTAAAATCACCCGAAAGTGATTGCCTGGGTAACCAACACTGGTGTGTTTGGGGCTCTGAAAGGTGGGGGAAGGGGAAAGTTTGGGTGCATAAATAAGCTGAAAAAATCCTCACTGTCAAATAAAATGTTCCTCTGCTTTATCACCATTATTTTTAGTGAGATTTTGCATTATGGTACCTTGAGTTTTAAATTAAATGTCAAATATAATTTGGCACTACAAAGAATGAATTATGTGACTGCCCTTAGAGAAAATCAGAAGTCTTAGCTCTGTGAGTTAAATTGGTATCTGCCTTATACTGAGCTGATGTGGGCTAATTGATTAGGATCTGACAGGATACCATATTGCAAATTCAGCACAATCTCTTCCATTAAAAAAAAATAGACCTAAGGTACCTTTAGGGAAAAGCAAAAAATCTTCTGTAAAACAGAATGGGGAGAGGAAAAGAGTATCTTCAAGGACTCTCTTTTGCATTGATGGTTTAGATTCCCCAGAAGCCCACACTTCTTAAGGGTACAATATGGATGTGAATGTGCCCCAGGTCACTTTGGAAGCAGATTCGCAATCAGATCACAGGTTCTTCTGGTCTAATTTTAAAGAGCAGCAAAATATTTTCTCGGAGAGCTGACTAAATCTATCTCTATAAGAACAAAGATGACAAAGTGCCACTTTAGATCATTAAAGGGAGGGTAATATATTTTAATCAGCAATTATATGAAGAAGGACGAACCAAATGCTGTAGCTGTGGGTCATTTTATAAATTCAGTACTTGTGGCCCTCTGCCTTTCAAAATGCATGATGCTATTTCCTGGAAACATCAGTCTTAAAAAACTATTGTCAAGTAAACAAGCCTTGTGTTTCTCACAGCCTTCAGGTCTGTGTGGTCTGGGTTTAATTTTCTGTTAAGTATGGGTAGTGTTGGAGGGGGAGGACTAAGTTTGAAGTTCTAATGTAGTCAGGCTGGAATCTGTCACTCAGCTTATTGCATGTTGATGACTCAGTGCAGTTCCAGCTGTAAGCAGACCATGATTTATGGACACCAAGTGAACTCCTGCGGCAAAAACCAGCCATGAGATCAGAGCAGCAATAGGGCCCTTTTTTGGCAGGAGACAGCGCCTGCATTTTTCTCATTCATGCCAAACTGCTTTGCACGGCAATTAGCTCTGTCCTCATTTAGTCTCCAGTCCCAAAGGGTAATGAAAGTCATATATCATCTTCAAGGCTGCTAATTATCCAGCTCAGTTACAGGTAGGCTTTGTAACTGTGAGAAGGGCCTGTCTACTTGATATTTATTGCTCCTCCAATAAGCATGCAAAGGAGAAGGGGGGAAAAAAACTTTCTTGAAAGCTTGCCCATACCCCTTGCCTCAGATCCTTGACATACCTTCTGCAAAATGTTAGTCAAAGGGGAAATGTCTTCATTCCACATATCCATTTTTCATACTGTAACTAAACATTCTGCAAGAACTGCGAGCAAGTGCTTGAAACATGAGAGAACATACATTTGGTGTGAGCTTGTCTCTAGTCATTTTCTTGTGGAAAGCCAATCCTCTGAATACACAGCCATAAAAACAGGAAGAAGGGCAATAGGGAAGAAGGAGGAACTTTTTCTCCTCCTCCACTCCTTTGCCTTCCCAGCCCTTCAGCACATACCACAGCAGCATCTTGGGAAAGTGATGGGGTTAGAGAACTGTGATAGTTTTACTGAAGATATACCAGAGAAAGCCTAGAATCCTCTCACCATCAGCCCTGAAACACAGTAAAATTCCAACCTCTATCGAGAGTTTGGGTCCTGCGTGACTTTCTGTAACAGGCTGAACCAGATGCTTGAGAATTTCAGTTCTTTCAGATGCTGGTATTAATAGAGCCAGGACTTGTAACTAGGAGTCGCCTTTTGTTGCTGTCAACGTATTGGCTAAATCAACAGTCCAGGTATCTGAGTCCTTACTCTGCTAAGGAATTAACTTTTTTCTAAACTTGGATGAAATCCTGCTATGTTTTGAAAAGGTTTAGTTTGCTTTTGACCTCTTTCTATTTGTATTTTACCTCTCTATTTCATACTTATTTTGATCAGTAGGGCTGAAGACCTCAAGGTTCAAGACTAAGCAGTCTGTTGCAGAGCCAGTGTGGAGACATCTCTAAATCCGATCAGCCAGTGAAGGAGTTGCCAGATGTCCTCTGTAACTGCCCAGTAAAACCTCATGCTTCATACGAAAAGCTTGTTCCATTATTTCACGTCAGCTGGGTGCTTTTTTGACACTGGTGGCAGTGACTGCTAGGAAAAAGTTATTCATATACAGGAAAGTAACTTTGCTAGCTCCAGTGCAGGGCACAGCAATGGATATGTTATGCAGCTGACCTGTGCATGCACAGCATGCGTGGAGTGACATCGCATGTCAAGGCATGGCATCTGATCTCTCTGGCATTATCAAGGGCTCCCATTTACTACAGGGTCCATTGTCTTGAAAATACTCAAAACAACCTTGTGTAGAAAGGCAGGTATCAAAGTAAGCACACAGAAAGGGGTTGCTGGGGCAGAAGCAGTCAGTAAAGCTCAGCAAATAAAAAGCTTCAGCTGGCACTGACCTGCAGCTGGAGGTACAGTGGGCAGGAGGAGCAGAGATGCTTATTGTTTATGAGCAATAAGAGCGAGCAGTATGTGACTATACTGGTAGAAGGCAGAGAAGATATGGACCCATCATCACAGTAGAGAAATGCTGAGAAGAGAGTATTTTGCTAGGTATAGGGGTGGGGAGCTGAACTGCAGCATGGTGGGAGTTCTGCAGCCTTTCAAGGCTTTGAACTGCTGTGTGGCATTGGGAGGGGCCCAGCACTGCTCTGGGGCCTCTGGGTGTCTCCGCTGGGTTCATCCAGGCCCAGCTTTCATTTCTGGCAGCAGCAGGAAAGTGCTTAGAGGGCGGGGATGTGAAAGAAGGAGAGGAAGTTCCTCACTCTTTTTTACAGCTCCTTTTCCTGTCTTCACTGTTGTGCAGAAATGGAGGATCAACTTTCATGATCAAATGTGATTTTATTTTTCTATGTGTTGAGAAGGTTTTGCACTGTTTCCACCTTCTTCCTTGCCTGGAGGAAACACTAGAAAGCTGGATGAGATCCAAGCAGTTCAGACACTGAGATTCAGAGGAGCATTGCGAAGGAGTGGGTGCTCACATGTCATGTATTGGCTGGTTCCCTCGAACGGAGTGGTACTCGTCTGATTTACACCAGTCACAGAGGGCCCTGCAAACCTTATTTGTCTGCGTTGTCTTTGCCAGGTTTCCAAACCTGTTGACTTGAACTTTCAGCAGTTGCATTCCAAGCGTTCTCAACCCACCCTTCCTGGAAATAGGTGTCCACACAGCTCCTCCTGAGGGCTGTGGGAGCTGCTGTTGTACATCCTACTGCAGAACAGAGCGCTGTATCCTGCTGTCTTGCACTATCAAGGCTTAAGGCATCATGCTACTGGTGGTGATGTGAAGGGCAGTGAGTTGGACATAAGGTGTCATTCAAGACCAGAGTGGTGATCTACGTAATCTGATATCCCAGCACTGATAATGGATAGTGCTAACTGCCATATAGGAACTGTCTCTTTATCCTGTTCTTTAATTTGTTCTCTGATATAGGTTTAAATTACTCTTTTTCCTCAATAGTCAGAGTTTCTGTTTCTAAAAAATAGTTGATTTTGCACTATTCATTCTGTAGTCCCCTAGACTTTTCGTTTCACACTTCTTGAGTTTTTCTGCAGTCTTCCTTGTGAATTTAGCAGAGTGGGAGATGGATAATAGGAAGAAACAAATGTTAAAGGCTTCATCCAAATTCTGCTGAAGCCACTAGTGTTTTGCCTTTTCCACCCTTTGGCTTATATCTGCCTTCTAAGCCAGTTTTTCATGTAGTACTAATTAACATGGCACCAATATTAAATATAGTTTTGGAAGTAGTATTCACTGAGATGAAGATGAGAAGGTAATTAAAAATGAATGTTCAAGACTTACAGTTCTCTGTCCACAAAACCTTCCCTTAGAATTTCATTTCACTTGGTTTAATTTTTCCATTTATTGTCCTACTCCTTGAAACAAACATTTGCCTGACTTGTATCTGTTTCCATTTGTATTAACAATGACCATGGTATCATAAAGGCAGGTATCCCAAATGCTTATTGTTTACCAGCAATGTGATTTGTTGTTTTGCTTCAAATAACATGGGAATCTGTTGTTTCCTTCTGTCACCAAAAAGGGGTGATACTTGGGTGTAGTTTTGTATCAGCTGTGGCTAACCTATTTCTAAACTGCTCAAAAGGTGGTGAAAGGAAGAACGTCTGTCCACTGGTCTTGCTGTTGTGTCAGCAGCAGCACTCATCCAGCTGTGTAGGCAGCTGCACTGGGGCGCAGATCTGCTGAGGCATGCAACCACATGTGCTGACACAAAGCATGGAGGAGAGACAGGTGAGGTGGTGGAAAGGAAGGTCTGTCCCTTTCAGTAGCATTTCAAATTTTGAGTAGATGAAGCTGACTGTGAAATCACATCCTTACTGTGGCTGCATCTGTACTCTCTCTGTTTAGGCCTCAGTTTGTTAGATAGCTTCTTCAGCAGGTGAGAAAAAAAAGAAGAAATATTATAGACATGCTTAATGCTTATAGAAACACACAACACAAAAATACACCTTTTCTTACCCCATCCATTGAAACAGTTAAAGTCTTCCCTGTAAATATTGCTGCTGTTTTACGTTCCGAATATACCAGATGAGTGCTGCGGCAAATGAAAACTAAAAGACTGATGTTGGTATTGTGTTCTTTGGATCTATCTATGGGGATGTTCTGAAAAAATACACTGGAGGAGTATTTCTAAGTAGGAGTTTAATTCAAAAATAGGTGTGGTTGAAAGGCCACATCAGAGGAGCCTGAGAAAGATATAAAAATCAAAAGTCCTTGATCAAGTTCTACCTCAAACCTCTCGTCCTTGTTGCATGGACTCTACACATGATTCAACTGCTCTTCAGGTATCTAACCATTTCCTAAAAAGAAAGCCTCTGTGAGATCATTTTACTCTTCCCTTTCAGGTGAAGCTGAAAAAAAATAAGAAGATGGGGAAAACTCTATTTATGGCAATTGAACTGTGGATTTTAAAAAGTGTTCTAGAGTGTAAGTTGAGTAAACTTCCATGGGAACCTTGCTCTGCTTGTTCCTTGTGGCAAACTGTTGCGATAAGTCTCCATGTTGAACAGTTTGGACTGCAAGAAAACTCCAGACAGCTCCTGGGGAATTCACTATTCAGTACTGCATAAAAATTCACTCAGAGAATTCAGGTCTTCAAAATAATTTACTAAAAGATTTCTGTGTATAAAATTGGCAGGAAGAAATAGGTACGGTGTGTATTTTGTCATCCTTCAAATCTTATTTTCATGGAGAAATGACTAAGATTAAAGAATGGGCTATACAAAACTCCAATCAACACATGTGATAAGGAAAAATCACATAAAAGAGAGGACTGAAGTATGAGATACAAGACACGAGAGTACTGCTTCTTTCTTATGATGAAAAGTTTTTTTTCTTTTCTAACTTATGTTTCTATGCTCAATGGTAAACGTGTTCCTTCTCTTCCTTTTTGTAACAGGCAATCATTACAAATTTGACCATCTCCAACAGGGAAGGTATCAATCAAGTCTTGTCTGGTAAATGTTAAGCTTATCATCAGGACTAAAATCTTTGTCATGTGTATGTGGGGAAGGGTTGATAAGGAATGTTTTATCTAATCTTTTTGTATACGTTCTGCTCTGTATATGTTCTTGTACTACGGTCATCTTTAATACCATCTGTATGTCATTCTATTTTATGGCAGAGCAAGCAAGGGTCAAAGAGATGTACTATGTGCATGGAGCAAAAGATGCTAAGGTTTCTGGTGTTACTTACCTCTTTTAGAAATTTGTTCTTCATTTTATGAAGAAGTCTTTAAGAGCCCACAACAGATCCCATCTCTTGTGTAGATGAACTCTGGCTTTTCTATGGAGTGTCCTATTGGGACAGAGAGCTGTAATTGATGATTATGGTCTTCATCCTGGATGTATATGTAAGTACTCTGGAAAAAGTAAAAAAGATTTTCGTCTCGGTTTGAAATTTTATGAAAAAACATTGTAGGTAGCAGAGAACAAAGGTGGCATGCTGACCGTACTACTGATGAAGCATACAGATGCACCCTTTTATGAGAACCTTGTGGACTCCCATGAAAATCCAATAAGCAATACACAGTAGCTGGCTAGAGTGAGCAAATTAAACATGGTTTTATTCTACACTGGTTTTCTACTTCTGAGTTTTAAAGGGAATAATGGAAGGTTCTTTCTCAAATTAAATATTTTGTGTCTCATCCAGATAGGATACCTGTTGTTCATGGTTCTCTTTCTTAATCCCAGAAGATCCCTGGGCTCCTCCACTGCAACACAGAGAGAATCCTGGCACCTCTGTGCCTTTCCTGCTTTGGGAACACTGGCAGGATAAAGGTAGTGAGTAAAGGCCAAATGTGTTCCTGCTGTTTGACAAAGCTTCCTGAATATGCAAGATTTTTTTCAAGGAAGTAGGGTGTTATTTTGTGATTGTTGTTCTGTTCTGCTCAGACTGTTTGAAGCTATTCCTATCAAGAGTCATAGTGATTCTGTACCAGGTAACACCACAAAAGTAAGTGTGGCTATGTGTAATTCTTACCTAATTGTGTTTCTAGGCTATATCTCTATATGATTAATTAACATGCTTATTAAGCAAGAAGGGAAATGTTTTATTCTCTAATACAGTAAACAAACTACCAACATACTTACATTTAGTGACCCACCACTGATAGTGGTTGTTTCAGATTGAAAAATTAGTTATCACGTTGAGTAAGTATATTCAGAAGGAATCCTTTTATTCCTACTTTGCTTCTTGTAGCTGGTGTCATGTTTAGATGGTTTTCAGTCTCCAAGCCAAGGCAACCATCCAGTTGTCCTCATTCAAACCAAAACAGAATTTTCTTTTAACAAGTCCATTGCAGTATTTGCTCAATCTAGGCTATTTCAATACTACTGTTAAGAAACAGACAAGCAAGGGAACACACCTCTTCCTCCAGCTGGTCCTTCAAGCAGTGCCGTGGTATCATAACATAGCTTTGACCCGGCTGCTAAGAACAGAGAGTGGAGAGTCCCCCAGTCATAATGTCTCTGCAGTAAAATGGTTAGCATCTGATTTGGGGCAGGGCTCAATTATGTCACTGGTAGGTAGCTGTCCAAGAAGAGAGTGAGAATTGTAGGAGCTCTTTCTCTTTCATGGCTTCCTGAGTGCACTACTACTATGCTGATTTCTGCTTTCTCAGCTCCTGACACCTTGTATATATCTGTGTCCCAGTTGAGACTCATTGGCAGAGGAATGCAATCAGAGCTTGCCTTTCAGCTTTCCACATGGTTCCCAACGGCCTATATGCCTTACAGGCAAACTACCTTTTGTGCTTTTTACTGATAGAGATATTTTCATCCCATTTATGGATATGTTAATAGTAAAAATGCTGAGACACACAAGCTGCCTTACAATGAAGAAAGTCTGGAACCAGGAATGGTGGGGAAGGACAGCAGATGTGTCCATGTTCGCTTTGTAGGACGTTGCTCAGTCTGAGAAATGTCACAGTTCTGCAAACACAGCCAAAAGACCTCTAGATCTGAGCTATAATCACACAGCTCAGATAGCTGAGTCCATAATAACATAGACTAACCATTCAGTCTGCTTCCCAGAGTTAGATCATGAAGTGCTCAATGAGGGAAAATTTTCATTGGAGTCTGGCAGAAGGAGCATATAATTTTGTCCAAATCCACTGAGTATGCAGTAGCAGCTGTGGGTTGTCAAATCCAGCATAGGATTATACCCCACATCATATGCTTCAGCACTTTATACAGACTATGTTTAAATTATTTTTTAATTAGCTCATTATACAGATAGAAGATCTGCTCATCTCAAGTTTCATAACCACAACTTTGCCCGCAGGTGTCTCCATCAGACAGTTGGATGATACCAGCACCCAACTTGAGCTGGAAGTGCTTAGACCCCGCAGCAATGAGACTAATATTAAAAGCCCTGATAGTATCAGGCACCACCCTCCATTATATCATGATTGCATTTCCATCTTCATGCCCAACCTTCTTATATACTATAAAGAGCTTGTAGAAGGTGGGGGTTCGTGACTGCTGGAAAACCTACATGCCATGGAGAGCCAAAGCTATTTGACTGTGCATAATGGTGCTACCCATAACCTCTGTATAGGTTCTGATCATTAAGTGCAAGTTCAGCCCACCCAAAGTGATTCATAATGAAATGTTGGTCCGGAGATTATAAACCACAGATCTTCTCCCTCTTCTGGTTAGAGAAGATTTTGTAGACATACATGACTAATGAAGTGTGACAGTGCCAATTCCCTGCAATAGTAGTACCTGCTTTGGAAATACCTTTTCTCCTCTGTTCAAAATCCGTCCCCTGTTATGAGATACACTGTACACGTATGTAGCTTGCAGCATAAACAGGCATGGCTGAAAAAGCACTAGATTTGTAGACCTGGAATTAAGGTACATATAAAGCCATTTGTTTAGGTTTGTCCAGGAAACACGTGGCACAGTGAGGAACAGACCACAGATCACTTAAGGTCCAAGTATTGTCCTTAACTAGAAATCATCCTTACCCCCCTGGTACCTACATGTTAGCAGTCTCTTCATGAGATATTTTTAGTCCCATTAACATATTCTCGTTGGAGTTTCCAACCCACTCCAGTGTGGCAAGTTGACAACAGTTATAATAAGATTATTCAGAAAATTTGTTTTTTTCTTTTTTGTTTCCTTCCATTTGCTATCAGAAAGACCCTCAGAAAACTAACTTCCATGAGATCAGGAAGGAATGGACATTTCACATATTTCAGTATGACTTTTTAAGGATGGCTGCATCACAGGAGACTACTTGCCTTAGGCTGATCGGATGGAAGTAAAGGCTGTCAACTGAACTTGACACAAACTGTAAACTTGAGTCAAAAATTATTGTGAAAAAGTGTATGATTTGTTCTTAATGGTACAGCAAATCTTTTTGAAAAGATATTCAATCTCGGTTTAACTTCTGTGAAATCCTGTTCTTGGCCCGTGTGAAACCATACCACACTTCAGTGACAGGAAGTAATCCAGCTGCAAAGACTCCTTAAGCTATTGTCCAGCCATTTGCACCTCTGGAATTTCATAATAAATTGAATCAACTGAACACATTGTGGGGAGGTGGAGGGGAGGTGTTAGACAATGAACAGATCTGAATGAGTGGTGAAACCAATGACTCATCTCAGTCTCTAATTTCATTCCTGTTCGGATTGTTTATCTAGGAAGAACAGGGCAGGGACTGTGCAAGGATATATGTGCTGTTTATTTAGATCTGTAGTAGGAAGCTATTTCCCAAGTAGAAGCTCTGCTATGAAGCAGAGAGAGACTGATTTGCTATAGGGATATAATGAATTTATTTATTTTAATGACATTTCTTGTCTTCTGTTTTATGTGTAATAAAATAAGATAGTGACTTTCTTCAAAGTCCATCTGTCTGAGATTCTTCATTGTTATTGATTTCCATTCAACTCCTTCCAGCTTCTCTATGAGTTGATGGCATTCAAGGGCCAAAGCTTTGTGATATATTTGCTTGACTTTATCAATGCCATACAAAACTTCATCTCTTCTCTAGTTCCTGATTGTAGCAAGCCTGAGGATAGAAAACTAAGCTGCACTGAAGCATTTCAATATCCTATTTCACTGCAAACTCACATTAAATTTGTTATTCTCTTTGAAGTCAGCAGAAAAACCCTGACTGACATCAACTGAGTATCTGGTTCTGTGTTTCTGACAACATTACTGCTTGTCTGGAATAGTAGTCCCTGTGGCTGCTGAGAGTGAAAAGTAGCTGAGGCAGTTTCTCAGACGTTGGGAGTACTAAGAGCCCAAACAACTCACCCTCTAACTAGCCTGGCATCCCCTTCCCCTGTTCTTTTCAACTTGTTCTGACCTGGTAGTACCACTTCCACTGTGTCACAGGTTTACTACCGCTGCCACTGTTTTGTAGGTCTGTGCTGAATTGTCAATAAGCATACAAATGGGGGGATGGAGGTGACTGTTAGGCAAGAAAGGAGTGAGGTAAGAAAATATTTTGCTTGCCCAAGAGTAGGAATGTGTTCTCAATGAACCTGGCTATTTCTCTGAATATAGATGTTGCAGAGGATTTTCTGTAAGAGACGGGTATCCTGCTTCCAAAAATAACTTGTGCCTGATCTTTCAAAACCCTTCATAATGTACTTTGCCAGTTATATGTTGCTGAGCAGGAGGGTTGAGAGGATTATTTCAGCTGTGGCAATCAGTTTACACCTTGAACCACAAGATCGGATTACTCTTGGTATTTAATTTTGAAATATTTCCCCCAGATGTACTGTACCTTTGCACGTTTCCCGGATGATTTTCATTTTGTTATTTCCTGCTCTTATTTCTAAGCTTTTTCAGGTCCTCTGTGTTATTTCTCTGTCTTCGCTTATGTTTGCAACACTTCCTAATTTAGTATCATCTGCAAATTTAATTATTATATCAGTTCTTTATATCACCTGATCAATGGTTTTAAAATATTACTGAAATATTTAAAACTTGGGTTTAACACAGTCTCTGCAAATTTCCCAAGGGGCAATTCCCTCAAATAATTTATTCTTGGGAGGTTTGTGTATGGTTAGTGTATATGATACTGCAGATGTGCATAAGACGGTTCAATAGAAATTGCTGATGTCAATTAATTCTTTCTTTGCTCTGAAGGACTTAGTCTGCAGATATCTCAAAGGTGTGAAATAGCATAAATAGGGAGTCGGGGCATGGTAGTACAATTGAACATGTGAGTTTTTCTATGGGAAGCCTCTAGCAAAAGTGGATTCAAAGCTGTCACAAACATGCTTCATGTCATAGGTGAGAAAATAAAAACTATAGTAGGAAAAGAAGATTCAGGTAGTCCAAACAAGCCTGATCATTCTTTTATGGAGCAGGAATAGTGAAAGGTGTAGTGAAGACAGAGGTCTGAGGGCAGTGTTTTTTGGTGCTCTAAAGTAGCGTTTTGAACTGTATTTATAAGTGGAAACCTAGGAGCTGAGAAGGAAGAGCATGAAGAGAGAAAGATATTTGAAATGGCCATTGAAACAAAGGGAAGAGAAAAGCTGTGATACCAAAAAAAAAGAGACATGTTGATGTGGCTGAGGCAGCAGATGACTAATGTATGAACTCTGAATAGCAGAATAAAGAAAAGGCTGCATTTTTAGTTTTTAGACCCAGTTTTATGCTAGCATCTAAACAAACATAGTTGAATATTTCAGGTGACTTTCTATTAAATGATTTACTAACATGCCATGTATTATACACTGATTCTTTTTTTTTTTTTTTTTAATTTAGCTGTTCAACGGTTTAGTAAGGGTTTGTCTGGCGAGTTCCTTATGCAACCTTTTTGTTACTGCTTTGTGTAACCTTACAGTTCTTGCAGGTTATTTTTATCTGTGCTTGAGTGGAGACTCCTTACTGGGCTGCCATGTCTTTATGAATTGCTTGCTCTTCCTTACCTTTTTTGGTTGCCTAAGCTCTTACTACAGAAGAAAGAACATAATGGGATATTTTGTTTACTGTTTTTCTTTTTACACAACAAAAGTTGTCTCTTGTATTCCAAGAGGAATTTTTATTTAGTGGCTTTTAGATTATTCTTTAATAGCTATATCCCCAGTATAATGGATTATATTTCTCAATTACTGACACTTTGTATTTTAGATACTTTATTAGGCCTGATCATGAACCAGGTGATAGGTGCTGAGCAAACACAAAGCGAAAGCGTGGGCTTTGTCTCAGTGAATTTACAGTTTATTGAGTGCTGTTGCGCATTCAGCTGTTCTGGTGTTTGGAACTGATAACATCATATTTTAAGCATCATTAGTGTTCTAAAACGTAGTCCCCACCAAACTGGAGATTCTAATGAATATGCTTCGGCAGAATGAAACTGGAAAGGTTAGTTGGGTTCCCTGGTCATGTTTTTAAACCAAAGTCTAATTTCCAAGACCACTGGAAAGTGATGGTCAGATGGTATTTAAACCAAAAAGGTGCTGTGTGTACAAGAGCTTGTAATGATGCTAAAAGTATTTTGTGCAGGTTATTCAGCATTCACATAGTCAAACTTCAGGCATCCAGCCTGCATGTATAAACTAGGTGTCTAGGTTCTTCATACCATTGATAAAGAGAGACAGGTACCTATACTGTCATTGTCCTCTGGAATTTCCTCTGTCCATAAATATTATAGCCTAGGGACTTAAGGGAAGACTGTGTCACTGTCCCACTGTGTAGCCACACTGCTATCTCCAAGCAGGGGTCTGAACAAGCAGAGTCTCAGTAGTGAAGAATTATGTTTATTTTTTTAAAGAGGTATATCACTGAATCTAGAGCAGTCATCCACAGCCATAATCACAGCCATGCTTAGGAATCGGTTTTATGGGAGAGGGGCAGCAGGGAAAGGAGATCAGCTTGTAGATTACACAGAAAAAAGAGCCTGTTTTGGAGAGGGTCAGATCAGGAGCTCATCTGTAAATGAAAACCCCACCCTCACAAGGCTACAGTCCAATGAAGAAAAAACAGAAAGGCTCAGAGCAGTTCTCTGGGAACCTCACTTATTAGGCAATTTTAATATAGCTGTAACAAGCTTTTTTAAGCCAGACCTTAGGTAAGGCCTTAGAAATGCTCAGCTGTGCCATGTGGCTTGTAACAAATATCATAAAGTATTGATTTATTCCATAACCACTCCCTGCCACGTGTTATGTAAATAACAATGTTTGACAGAGTGTGTGGTTCTTCGTGCTGTAATGCACAGGTCTTGGGGAGGTCTAGAGTCAAAAGATGAAAGGCCAACTGTCTCCAGTTGTCTTCAGGATGTGTGCATGACACTGCAGCTGCACACACATGCGCCAAGTCCTTCACTTTTGAGTGAATTTTATAATGATGATTTTAATGTTTTATCTGGTTCTGATCTGGGTGAGTATAGTCTTCTAATTATATACCTTTGAATTTTCTCAGGTTGTCTCCATCTTTAACACTGTTAATAATTCTCCACTAGAAAAACAAAATTCACAGTGCTTTCACTGCATATGCTCATATCTATATGTATTTAACCTAGAAAAAAACATGCAGTCTGAAAACACCACTAATTGTACTTCAGCTTGTAGGTTGCAGAGCAGCCTCGTTCTGTTTTCCCACAGCCAAGAGAAGGCCTCAAGGCCAAAATGTCACCTCAGATTTCTTTTGATCTTAACTTATATTTTATTAACCCTTTTAACTTCACTGAGGGTGTGCAAGGAAACATGTATATTCCCTTTCATATAAAACCAACATTGTCCTTACATCTTGTGTGCAAATGTATGGACAGTTTTTCATGCAAAGGATTATTTATATGTAATCTATATGCCTTGTGAGTTACAGATAAGGAGGGGTGGGCAGCATTTATTCTGCAATGTTTATGATTTATTCCCCTTTCATTTTCTCTTTAACTCCATCCAAAATATTTCTGAGAGTCTTAGTGAAACATAATACTGGAAGGCTTTAATGGCACCTTTTCATCTCAGAATTGCAGAGTGCTTTTCAGGGCTTAATTAAATTTTACAGAGCGCCTTTCAGGTGAATGTAATTTGAATGCATCCATTCCTGTTTGTGAGGAAACTGAGGCAGGGAGTGGTGATTAGTTCAAGGCGGTGAGCCAAATGAAATGTCAGAGTGAGAATTATGGCCCAAGAGATTTGATTAGTATCATATAATTCCAGCACGTATTTGGTTCTTAAAGATTTCATCAAACAGACAACAAAAATGATGGCTGCCTGATCTGGCAGAGAAGCCAGATAACTTCTCCAGACTCTTCCTTTCCTTAGCATTTGTGATGACTAGTGGTTTATGCCTCATCCCAGTTTTGAGGCCTCTCAAATCATTGGGCATGCCAGATGTTTTCTCAGCCCTCCAACACCATCAGAAGAAAACAAGCGGATGGTTACATTCTATCTCCGTCTTCTCAGCATATGGCATAAGCCTTTCATCCCTTTCCACTGACAGTCCTGCTAGGGTGGGATCTGAATGCATCCAACTCCTAAAGCCATGGTCTTCTACAAGATAAACTCTGTAACATTAGTTGCAAAGGACACGGGGCTCCTTGCCTGGTCCTTTCCAGCAGTAAAGGGGTACTTTTTCATCCTTCTCCTTGCTGACAAGTATTGAAAGCAGCCTGTCCTCTTCTGCAGGTAGGCAGGTGGAGGGGAAGAAAGCTGCTGGGAGTAAAGTGTTCAAAGTTCCTTTATAGATTCAATCGGCAGCTGGTACCCAAACACGGTTACTGATGATGCTGTAGGATAGGCCATAAAGCATCATATGGGAATGGAGTAGGAAAGTGGGAAGATAGACTTTGTGAGCCCTCAGTGATCATGAGTTGAAAATCTGCTTTCACCAGAGCCTGACTGTGAGATAATTGTAGCTCCCTGAGTGTATCACACAGGTCCTGGCTCCCCACTGCATGCTCCTATCTGCAGAGGGGATGGTATTATGTAGCCTGTCAGACCTGGAGCTTATGTACACTGGAGTTTAAAAAGTAGAGTATGGCCATTTATTTTAAGGTATGTGAAACAAGACTGCAATTAAGCACCAGAGAGATCACACAGATACAGTGTGCAGTCTGAGAGTGCACTTCCCTTTATACCAGCCATCCTGGTGTCCTCTGGCTGTGAGACAAACTCATAAGCAGCAGAGCCGTAGCTTTAATGAATTAAGGAATCCATCTTTGGAAAATCAGTGGTGTAAACTAACTTTTCTCTCAGCAGAGAAGCCAAAGACTGAATGATGTCCCTTTGTCACAAGAAACAGGTCTCAGACCTAGAGGAAAGAGAAAGGACACTCTTGCTGTTGAATGCACAGTTCTTCACTGCCTGGCTCTGCTGAAGCCTCAGCTCACACTGGGCAAGCACTACTGCATCTCAGCTTTCCAAAGTCTGAGCAGGACCTGGAATCATGATGTCTGACTCCAGTCCCTCCAGGCAGGGTATGCGATGTGGTAACACAGTATGTTTCAGTGTGCTGTAAGACGGCTGGTCAGTAGCCATCAGGCAGATAAAATGGAGGCAAAGAGGAGTTTTCTATTTTCAGTGTTGTCAACCTGGTCTCTTAAAAGTACTTGCCTGAAAGCGCGATAGCTCCTCACAGTTCTGCAGAAGCCAATGTTCCATTGCTGTTTTATGAAATGGGTGCTGCATAGTTTGTCTTTTTAACAGAATAATATAATTGGAGTGCAAATGAGGCCATGTAATTGCTGAACAGTTTTTGCCACTTACTATTGATTATCTTTCTAGTACTTTTCTCTTCTCCTTCGTGCTGACCTCCTCTAATAGTGAAGTCAACAGCTGTGGCCAAGTGCATGGGACATACTTTGACAGTAACAGGACTCAGCTGACAGACTCTGGAATATATTATTTCAGCAGCATCATCTGGGTCCGTAGCTGCCTCTTCTACAACTATATTGAAGGTTGAAGGCCTCGGGTTTTTTTCCTTTTCATCTTCTTTCCACTACACCAGCATTGCAGAGGGACCTTAAAGTATGGGTAGGAAAATGGGCGGGGACAGGCTTTACTTCAGGGTTAGAACCACAGGTTTTTTTAATTTACAAATGCTTGGTTGTGTGTAAATCTGTTTCACTACCCTAACTTCACATCAAAGTATTTGAGCTGTGCTGTACTGGCTGAGAGCAAGAGTGCATGTTTGTCATCGCATAAGCAAAACAGAAATACCTTAGGGAAGAGGGAGACAGAGACCTGAGCACAGCAGAAAGGTTTGGGGTTTTTTTGTATGTTATTAGCATTCCTCCAGATGAAAATCTCTGCAACAAATGCCATTTTGAATGTCGCTTATGACTGAGGCTATTTCACAAGGATCCTTAACTTCCTTTGAAACCTCTGTGTGGAGTTGAGCTAGTGACTTGGGAGACCTGAGGCCACTGGGAAGGAGTGCAGAAAGTGCTGAGGAGCACAGACCACTCCTGTTGACCCCAACACCTGGACCCCTCAGCTGCCAGGAGAGCCATGGCAAGAAGTAAGCCATGGCTATCAGGA
>NW_010138057.1:64421-84388 GCF_000699245.1 Pterocles gutturalis | reverse complement strand
ATGCTGGGTAAAGAAAGAGGAATTCCCTGCAAGTGAGAAGAACGTCCTCGAGATCAGGATGCATCCCATCTTCAGTCAGAATGATTCCAGAGCAGTGTTTGTGTTTAGTTTTCAGGAAGATTAGCTGAATCTTTCATTTGCCCTTTGAAGATTATTTTTGCTCTGTAAAAGGATTTTTAAAATGGCAAACCAGTGCCCAGGCATGTGCAGAGAAGAAGAAAACACAAGGTTATGGGAAGAAGCTAAGATTCAATTTTATTGAATGATCCTGGAGCACAGTATCAAGGGGACAGTCTCATGCTTAATCATCTCACATTTACAAGTGGAAATTATGCTTGACAACAGAGTGCACTGATATGAATGTAAGGGTTGAGGAAAGAAAATAAAAACCTAAGGAACAAAATAAGTATAAAATGTAAACAAAGTTCTGCTAGGAGTATTTGTAGTGACAGATGCTTTGGTAGATAGGGAAAAAATATATTCCTTTCTCCTAAAGGGAAATAGGTGGAAGTCCATCAAATAAACTTTGTCCTGGCACATTTTATTTTTACATGGAGGAAAAGGAAAAGATCTTTTTTGATGTGGGGTTTTTTTTCCCTTCTGTTGTTTTTTCCCTTTCTGCCATACTAGAAAAAAGATCATAGAAGATAAGCCAGGCAAAAGAAAAAAAAAAAAGGAGGAGGGAAGCGAGGGGAAAAAAAAGGTTACTCTGAGTATCAGAGAGGGGGGCTAATTGTCAAGGTTATATCTCCAAAGATGATTGATGTGAGGCTGGGTTTTTCTGTCAGCTCAGGAATGTTTAATGTTCTCATTATTGGTTACGCTGTTGTGTATATTTCTCTGTCAGCACTGCAGACCCATCTGAACTGCCAAGGCACTTCAAAGCCCTGCAGGTCATTTATCATCCTCCTGACGCTGCGAATGTTCAGCCTCAGCTGAGTGCCAGGGATTTGTTATGACTTGAGAGCCAGCTGACAGACAGGTCTGCTGCAAAAAGGATTCCTTTTTGTCACACTGCGAAAACATCAATGTTCCTATAATGGCCTACAACTGTCAAAGGGGACTGCCACCTGACAGTTGTGTGGTCTCACTAATTTGCAGCCCGGTGACTTGTTTCCTTGAGTTTAGATTCAGTTACGGTGTCACATGCAAACAGGTCACCATCTGTCGTCCTGTGCCAGGGGGCACATGGTAGGGGGTGGAGAGAGAGAGAGGGAAAAGATGAAATCGCAAACTGGGGGTGGGGGAGATTCAAGGGGGAAAATAAAAATGGCTATGCAAATCAAAGCCATGTCTTTATTTCGGATTCCTGTTTCCTGAGTGTTTCTAGCTCACCACAATGTGAATCTCTGAAAGTTGTGATGAAAACCGAGGCAGGGAAAGGACCTTGCAAACAGCCAGAGCTAGAGAGAGGTAAAGAGAGAAATATCAGGGCTTTGTTTCCTTTCCCAGGCCATGACATGATTAATCGTTTTCTTCTGATCTAATTTTGGAACATGAAAAACAGCACATTTGTCTTGAAGAAAAATGATGTGCCGTACTGCGCAGATGGAAATTTCGAGCAATGAAAAAGATTAAAGTGAAATTCCACTCCTTAGACCTAATCATGAGTTGTAGATTATTCTGTCGTTCTAACCAGATGGTAGGCTTGATTCCACAACCCCCTTCTTATATTAATGAATACTAGACTGTTATATTTGACTTAGGTAAGTGAAATGTCTATCAAGCCTAATGGACTGCCAGCCAGCATAACACATGTTGTACCACTGAGGGTCCTTGCTGCATTTTTCATGTTTTATACTAATGTAGAACATTTTGTTTCCTACTGTTTTCCATCATTGTCACTGTTTGCTAAATATTTTCACATGTAGGGGGAAAGAAGTAAAAAACTTGTGTCCAGAGCTAATTTCCTCACGTTGGTCGCAGCTATAATTCTACAAGTAAAACAGTCACCCGAAGCAATGCATACAAGAACTCAATAGTAACTTGATTAAGTTCCCAGTCAACAAGACTGCACCAGGCTGTATGTTAACAAACCTAATTATAGGCAGCATGGTGATAAATTGTGCAGGGTGCATGTAGCACATCTCTGAGGTCATGCCTAGAAAAGAAGTTTTGCCCCAGGGGACAGGGATGGGGTGTCATTTCTAAATAAAGTAAACACAGGTTCACTGATGGTTCCCATTGGGTTGCCTTCCGCTTTCTGACAAATGTTTTTCTAGCAGGGGTGTCCCAAGAGATCTTCACAAGAACGGAAGAGTGGAGAGGCAGAGGAATGAGAGGCTGGGGGATTCTTTTTAACCTTTCCAACTGTGCAGTCCTGTGACCACCACGTAATTTCTACCATGCCTGGACTTGTCAGAGTCACGGGTATTGGTAATCATATGTTAGGATGGATGCCACCACTTGTGCTCAGAAACCATGTTATCATTTTCAGCATTTAGCTGAGCAAAATAATATTTGCCATGTGTTCTGAATGTGAGAGCAGGGTGGGATCTCTCCCTTGTACATAAAAGAAAGGTAAAAATCTCTGGTTTCTCCTGTTGAAAAAGCAACAGTTGGGCCTCTGTTGCACCTGGCGTGTATGTGAGTGCCTGCCCCCAGTTCTGGCGGGGAGCATGCCACCAGGTAGAGGAAGCATGCGTGCGTGCACAGTGCTAATTTTAGACATTGAAAGAATCAACAGGATGCATGGATCGAGTTACTCTCTGCCTAGGAGAGAACAAGTCCAGAAACTTGAGTAAGCAGGCAAGAGTGGACAAATCTGGACTTACGAAAGTGTGATAGATAAAGAAAAGTTATAATGTTCATTTAGAGTGAACGAATCCTGGTAAAGAAAAGCAAGGCAATGAAGTACACTCCCTAATTGAGTAACTAGGATATTTACATTTGAGGAGGAAATTTTTTTTGATAATGGAATGAATTTAAAGCTTAGATTGTTGTTTTAGTTGCTTTGTTTTCAGTTTTTTTAAAAACTGTTTCTTAAGGTTAGAATCCTGAACTTTGAAGGGCGTGCCTTGCTTGGTAAAACTACAACTGATGTTAACTGTTGAATAAGGACTTTTGGATTGTGCCACAGACTCTGAATGGCCCTCCTGTGTGAGTACCCTGCACCTTGGACCTTTTTGTTGACAATTTTCCCTTTTTCTCATACACACGATGTTTTTTGAAAGGATAAGGTGAGGAAGTCCTGAGCAGAATGTTTGTGTTTTTCTCATTGTGTCTTGCCCACACTAAAAGCAAACATATTGGAAGGCTTAAATTATTATGCCTCAAAACATTTTTCCTTGTAATTAATTTTAATTACAGAAAATATTTTTTGTATTTTTTGTATTTGTACTGGTCGGATCTGTCCAGCTAAAATACCAAGATGCTTTCACCACATTTCTGTTACGCTTGGATTTAGATTCTTTCTTAGCCCTCCTTAAAGCTTGCTTTCATGGGATTAAAATTTTTTGTTTATGAGAATTCCTACGCAAAATGTTGCGTGGCAGTTTTTTTTTCAGTTCATTTAGGACAAAACTCACACTTAACCTGCATTTACTGAGAGCAGTACAGAGGAGTAAGTTACCCCTTTAAAACGATCTGTGCAGATTACCAGCTTCTGTAGTTCATATCCTCTGGGGAAAACTGGCTTTTTGCAGTGTTGCTTCTCTTCTGCACAGGGCATGTGGAGCTGAGTTGGCAGTGAAGGGAAAATAATTTGTTCCTGACAAGGGCCAGTAGCAGACTATTTCTTCAGTGGAAGAAAGTGACAATCAAGCAGGAAATTGTGACTGCAGCTCCTTATTTGAACTGATCTTTCTTAGGAGCTGGTAGACATATCTTAACTTAGCCTTTAGCTTGTTTTCCTCAGTCTCACGGTTTTGCTTTCCATGAAATGTCAAGGACCTTGAATTCCTGCAGTGTTTACAGTTTGGCCTGTGGAATTTGTGGCCTGCTCAGTGTGTCATAGCTTTACAATTTTGTCATGAAAGTAACACAAGGAAGTCAGGCATTGCTCCTCCTCTGGTAGGATTTCCTGAGAATGACTGCAGCTTGGGGAGAAGACTTTGGTTCACTGAGGAAGAGGATAACACACCTGAAAGCGAGAGAAAGCTGGCTTTTGTTGTTTAGTCCTTATTAAGCCAACTTGTTTCCAAATGCAGGGATGGATGGATGGACGGATGGATGGATGGATGGATGGCTATGCTATAGTATTATGTAAGCCTCAGAAAGCACTCATCTTCCTTTAAGAGTGTATTACAGCCTTTCTGTTCTGCAGTGTGTTTCCTCCCACCCTGCTGTAAATTTGACTGATGGCAAATGATGGGCTCAGAAAATAAAGGTCCACAGTCTGTGCTCAGTAATGCTGTCTAGGAGGGCAGGACGTCGACCGCATGGAGTATCTGTACAGGTTTGGAAGTAGGTACCTAAAGCAGGGTCAGCAAGATGTTTGTTAGTTTCCACATGTCCAAATTCTGCATTACTGCTCAGAACTGGGTGCTCGTACTCATATTTCAAATCGGTATGCCTGTGTAGGTCTCATGTTTCTGAATCAACCTGACATTAACTTTCTGAAAACAAGAATCCATGGCTCCGAGCATCTCTTATGAGAAGATCACTTTACCCATGAGATAGATGGCCTTTTCAAATCCTAGGCCATACAAAGATGTCTTTTGCATGCTACCCCCACAAACCCTATCCTTGGTTGCCTGCCTTACTTCTGATAAAATGACTCTATCCATCCTTCTGACCCAACACTCAGATCAGACACCAAAGCCGTTCCCCGCTGGGCACAGTGACCCCCTCTGGCAGGGCTGGGGGTGAGGGAGGAAGGAATGCACTTGTTCCCCTCTGAACTGCAAAACCATCGCTTATGATAGTTCTTATTACAAGTCTCTTCTTCCCCTCCCTCCACCTCCAAATATTTATTTCCATTTTACACATATTCCTAACTTCCCATCCTCCATGTACTCTTCTCACTTTTATACCCTGTAACTTTCATCTGTTTCTTTCCTTTCAGATGTGCTCAAGGCACATCAAAAATTGATACAATCTAATACAAACTTCCCTATTTGCTGTATCATAAAATGTAGTGCCTGGTGTGTTCATTCCCCTCCTGTCATCAAGTGCCAGCTCCAGCAGTGCTTAGTACCTCCAGGTTCTTCCTGCTGTCATTTTCACTTCCCCCCAAGGACTGAACATTTAAAAACTGAGAAATCCTAACTGAGACCCTAAGTAACACTTGAACCACACTGATCTTGGGTAAGCAGTTCCCAGAGTGTTACCATTCCTGATGCTGAAAGAGTAGATCAGTGAAAGAAAAGAATGTGCATACAAATTCTCAGTAATCAGGCAGCCAGCTAATTTCTAAATATTGAAAGATTCCTTTAGAAGACATTAATTTTGTTTACATTTAAACTGACACACAGGGTAATGAGCCTACCATTTAGTTGTTAAAGACAATTTTTAATAGGTGCTAATGGTTTAAGACCATTTAAGTGAAAGGAACCAAAAAATGTAAACCTAGGTGGTTTTTGGTCTATTTCTTATACACATATTTATATATCGAAACTTATCTTCATTAGACTGCTTTTTTCAGTTTACCCAGTAGACAAGTAAGAGGAAAGACTACCCATCACCCTTTGGGCAGAACTTTTTTTGCCCATGCCTGTGTGGGAGGTGATATCAGGTGCTGAAGAACCACCTGATCTTTTGTTGGCCAGGAGTTAGCATGTCAGCATAAGTGTGGGTATATATTTTTACTGAAAGGTAAAACCTAGGTCTTCAGTAATCAGCAGTATTTCTTGCTTAAACAGGGCTCTAGACTCCCATCTCCTTCCAAAGTACAGGCTGGCTTGTGTCAGGGCCCTGACTGGCCTTAATGGCTCTGGCAAGGCTCACCTGGGACCCCCATCCACAGCATTTGCCTGTGGGTCTACGAGCCCCGTTTTAGCTCAGCCTTGGGCACGTAGCTGTCCCCTAAGCCAGCTTATAGGTGTTTCTGTGCCATAATCTGCTGTTTTGGCTTGCTGACAGCTTTTCTGGGGTGGACTTCAGACCTGCCCTACAAGGTAGGTTTATCTGCTGCCCTGTGTCCTGAGTGGACCTTAGACCTGTGTCCCAGGCCCATCTCCAGCCTCCTCTCCTGTCTAGGCTTCCTGGGAGGATCCCACACTTGACTACTTATTTCATCTTCCCTGGGACTGTCAATGGTCCCCATCACAACCACCAGCTCAGTCCTGTTCAGACAACGTGGGGCTGTGCTCAGGCTACCTTCATTTCCCAGCTTGTTCCCTCTTTGAAGAAGCTCTCCTCTTGCTGCTCCCTGATGGGTGGCTTTTAGGCTTCAAGACCAATAAGTATGAGATGCAGCAGGAGAGTTCCCAGCCTTCCTTTAGTCAAGATCTGGCCCCTTTGTGGCTCCATCCCATGTTCCCTGCTCAAGAAAATCAGGGTCTGGTTGAACATCTCATTGCTACACATGGTACAACTCTGCTCAGGGCTCTTGCACCAAATCTGAAGACTTCTCAGGCCCATGACTGTCGATTTTCAAGGGGCTGGGGACAAGTCCATTACTGATTGCACTTGGTTTTGCGCCTGTATAAGCAGTTCCTGCTTCAACACGTAATCCTTTTGTTTTATTTAGGCATGGAACTCTTTAATCTCCCGTGTGACTTTGTGCAGATTCAAAATGGCTTCCTGTCCCCATTTGTTAGTGGAAGGGCTGCCCTGATGCAGTACCAAATTTAGGTAGAATTTGAAATGTTCTTCTAGATGAGATGCTGTGTTCTGCAATCCTTAAGGAGAGCATAATTTCTTTGGGGATATATATAAATACACTGGTATCTGAAAAAAAGAGAGTATTTCTGAATGAAACAGTTGAACAGCTATCCTGTATTCCAGTTTCTGTTATCATTGCTTTTCAGAAGCATGTACATAGTAAATTCATACCAAATTTCTTAGAAAATTTGACAGAAGAGTACTTGAAGAAAGGCTTCAGTGTTATTGGTGACTAGCTAACGTTAGCTGACAATAGCAAGTGCCTGTAGTGAAATGCTGTTTCCTTAGTCCTACCTCTTCCTCTTTGTGGGTTGTTGGTTCTGAAACCACTTATTAGCCAATGGTTTTAACACATTACTAAAATTAATCTCCAGATTGATGCAAAATTAGTTGCAGAATTCTGCTTTTATGGAGAAAAGTATCCACTGGAAATCTTGCTTACCTCTATCCTGTGACATGAATGTTAAAAAGTTCTAACTGAGATTGGCGTCAGGGGCAAAGAAATGTAGGTCAGAACTGTGATTTATGTGATCAGCTATAGAATTTAAACACTAAATTCTCGTTAATCTCAATGACAATTATTTAGCTAAATCCCCATATACTTTCAAAGATATACCAGTGTTCTACTACTAGTTTTGTCACATTCATATATAGTGACAGATTTTGTAAAACTGCTTTCATAAATGAACAAAACTCCAAAGGGCTTTACTGATGAATATCAGTAAAAAACTTAGAAGACAACCTGATTAGATTTCCTGTGGTAGAAGTATATTATCAAACAAAATACAGGTTTTGAAATGCAACACCCCAAAAGAAATACAGTAGGCAGAAAATCCCCATAATGAGAAATCCATGAGCCTAAATATTGGTGTTTCTGATTTGCTCACTTCCTCAGGTTAATGTTTCTTCAACATGTTTCCAATTCTTTTTTTTTTTTTTTTTTTTCAGCTGAATTGGTAGTTGTGCTTTCAAAGGTGATGATTTGCAAATGATGATTTCCAGCCTACTGTATTCTGTGTATGGCAGAATGTCCATCAAGATGCCTGTAGGTGACATTAGTAGTGCAATCATTCAAAATGCAGCCTGACAGCATTTCAATCAATTCGCTTTTCAACACTAGACATCAAATATACAATGCAAACCCAGCACCTGCTCTACTTGTAGTGTGACATCAAATAGGTTAGCCTCGGGTCCTAAGACACAGGCTGTCTCTTGAACTGTTACATTAAGAAGTGACTTTGGCAATGACACTCTTGGAGATTAACACTCCACCAAAGCTGGCTCTCAACCTACAATACAATCTAATCCCTTTAGTCCTTGTGTTTCTCTCTCGGCACAGCCCACAGGAGCTCTGTGTCTGCTAGATGAGTCAGCCAGAGTCCAGCTCAACCTTATACTGTAGCGATTCACATTTATAGCAAAGTTGCCAGCAGAATGGCAGCCTTACGTTTAGAAAAATTTGGCCAGGTCTGAGCTCTCTGGGGTCAGCCTCTTCCCTTTAGCGACAGTTGCATTGCTGTACCCACAGAGGCACCTTTGGGGGGCTGTATCATGCTGTCTTGGTGGGTGTGTCAAGACCTCCCTTTTTAAAATGGCAGGGAAAGCACTCAGATAATAGCCAGCTGTTGTCACACTGCTCTTCAGATGAAGAGGTCTAGCCATCCCAGAACTTTTTTGTCTTTTGCTATGGATCAAGAACAAGTCAATTAATGATGCCCTTGTGAGTTCTCATTACACTTTTGTACTTTGGGCTGAAGTGAGGTCTGCTCCTTGACCTACAACAATCTGTAGCGTGTCTGCTGGATCTTCTGAGTCAGATCCATAATTCCCTTTAAATGAGAGGACAACTACCTACAGTCAAACACAGTGGAGGTGCCTGAGAAAGCAGGCAGGCACTGTATCTGCCCAGGATTTCAAGTTCAGAGGAATAAAAAAGGCATGCCAGCACTCATAAACCTTAGAAGGACAGTATGAATCCACCTCCTTCTGTTCTGTTTGCTCTGAGGCTTTGGTGCTGATGGCATAAATCAGGAGGATGAACAGCTGGGAGAAGAATCAGATGAAACAATACTGGAAAGGCATTGTCAGCTAGTTGTAACAATGGCGTACCCAAGGGCATGCAGACCACTGTGCAGCACAGGTGCAGCTGGGGCCTTCTGAGGGGACCCTAGCAGACAGGAGTGGGGACCCAGGTGTGACAGATTTATAAAAGAGAGTTTTGATGTGGCATATTTACCACATGCCTCACCACCACCCCTACCAGTGCTGTAGAAGATGTGATCGTTTATGCCTACAGGGACAACACCTGATTCAGTCCTGATTCAATCCCATGCCCTAGGCAGGATGGTGCTGATCACTTTAGCACACAATCCTATAGGCAGGGATGGCAGGTTCACATTTCTTTTATGGGGCAATATCTTCCTCGCAGTGTGCACAGTGAAAGGGTTAACAGCTGGTCTCACCATTAGCTTTGAGCCCACAGCGGGCAGGAGGTTCGTGTCCCCTCACCCTGCAGGAACCACCTGCAAGCACATTCCTGGAGCTCCACAGAGGGCACTGCCCTGGTTATTGCTGCCACTCTTGCTGAGAAACTCTCCGCATCAGGCATGCAAGTGTAGCACTAGTTATACATCCCATGTGGTACAAAAGAGGTTAATGTAGGACCCAATAACCTTCACAGATGAATCAAACAGCTGAGTAGAAAAAGCTGTCATAAATATTTGCAGCCCTAGCAGAGTTAATGGGGGAAGAGGAATGCTGTCGTAGAAGATGATGCAGTAGAAGTAGTATATGGACAGACTTCAAGAAAGGTATGGGTGGGAGAGATTGTTCAGAGCTGCTTAACTCAATGTCTTCGGGCTGGAAGGAGGCTCTTCTCTCTGAGAAGTGACTGAATCTCTTCCTGGTGGAAGTTTTGGGCTATGGGGATAGACAGACTGGATGCTGGTAAATCCCAGCTTACAGCAAGGTCGCTGCAGGCCTGCTCAGTCTCCTCTTTGGGAGATTCATCTGGCTGCTGTGCTCTCAACATGCAGGCTCATAGAAGGCAAAAGGACACACAAGCCAGCGTGAGTGTTTGCTGGGGACACAGATGTGCTCTGAAGACTGCTTTGGTATTTATGTGAAATGACTGCTTTTTATTAAGAAGTGTTGCAACTAATAATAAATATTCATAAATTACTTTAGTGTATTAAATTGTTGACAGTACACAAACACAAGTATTTCTTAAAGTGAATAAACATGTAAAAGCTACATTACTTTGTAAATTAATTAATTAGTATTTATTACAGGAAATTACAATCAATTATTAAGTGTTATGATGGCTTGCTTGGAGAATGGATATATTATTTTCACTATTATTAACAATTTCAATTACCAATTTTTTAAGTACTGGAGATTTCCTTCCTGCATCCCAGGGCACTAATATTTACACAGCATCTAAAATACACTTAGTGTTTTTGTTTTAGGTAGCTTTATAGTACACAATAAATAGTTGAAAATAAAGTTAATTTCCTAGTCGCTAAGTGGAAATAAAAGCTCTGGGTTTCCCTTAATCATTTATGACCTAGCTTGGGAGAGCTGATTTATATTGTGCAATAAGAAATGTATTTCTCCAAAGTCGTCTTCATCGTAACCAGAACGCCAAGAGCCTAGGTTTCCCTTGGCTACTGATTTTTGTGTCCTTTCTGCCATCAAACAAGAGTTTGTATGCTCAAAATCCTACTGTCCTTAAAATTACTGTATTAAATTGGTCTAACAAAGCATTGCCTCAATGTCTGTAGATTATTATATTCTCACTGTTGCACCTATAATTATTCCTGATGCTAATGTTGTTGCCCCTACTACCGTCTTGTAGATCTGCAGTAATCAGACCCACTACACAATATTCAGACAGTCTATTTTCATTTTCATTTGTCAAGCAGGTGCGTAACCTAAATGTAGCTTTTTTTGTCTTGCCACCACAGGTCTTCATGTCCCTAAATCTGTGCTCTAGTTCTCTTCCCACACGCCCTCCTCTAGCACCTCTATGCTCTGATCTCTCAGGTTGCTTCTTCTGACTTCTTACCTACCTGACTGCTAGACTGTGCTTGGGACACACAAACTCTGTAGAGATGTGCATTTTCTTTTCTCAGTTACCACAATTAATTTTGTATCCAGTACCTTGTTAGAAATGGGAGTGCCTGGCCAAACCCTATCTCTGACCACCCCACCCTTTCCTACAGTACTGCAGCATCCCCTGAACTCCTGTTGTCCTTACAGACTCCCACAGGCCCCCAGCTGCTAGGAGCAATGACAGCTAGGAGCTGTTGCAATCCCTACAGTGCCCAGGCAATCGGTGTACAACCCATGGCCAAAGGGAATGGAGGTACTAATGAGGACACCTGAATTGATTTGGTTGAACCAACCGCCAGACTATAAAAGCAGTGAGCTGGATTAACAGAGTATTTTGCTTAACACTGAGGAGTAGCAAAGGCATTGTCTATGCATGGTAGGGTTGCTTTATGGTACCTCATAAAGCACTTCATGCTAGAGCAAAGCATAGTTATTCTAATTTTACTAGAAGTGGGATTTAAAAATACAAGTAATTAAATTTTTACACATTCTTCTGTGAGTTGCTAAATTCCTTCAGTGCTGCTAAATGGATAGATTGTCAATGTTGTAAGTAGGTTTGGCTATCTGGAGCAGGGTGAGGGAAGGAATATTATACTAGAGTTCTTCTTTTCTTCATCAATTTTTTTTCTTGCATTTTTAACACAGAGAATTTAATGGATTCTTTGTGAAAGTTGCTGGGTCGACAACTCCTGTTTATCTTCACAAGTCCTGGAGGAAAAGCAGTGGATTCCCCTGCCTTGCTTCACCTCCTAGCCTGGTCCCTTGTGTCTGTCTCAAATAAGAAGAAGCTCTGTTTGATTGCTGCTCTGCTTCTCTGTTGAGATTGTCCAAAGTAAGTGTTTGCTTCACGGGGTTTTTTTTATCCCTCTTTTTTTTTCTCTCATTATGAGTGGCTAGCCATTGAATAGGTATGTTGAGGTCAGCTGATACAAATTGAACACCAATCTGATGTTAATAACTTGTATGATGTTAATAACTTGTATTAACAATAAGCGTGCAATTTTACTAAGACTACCTGAATAATCATTTTGCATTGAAGTATTTTCTAAGAAGGAATATAACAAAAGTTGCCTGTAATTTGCTATGTAAGCAAGTGGGGTTATGTGATGAATATGCATAGATTCAGCAGAACTGTTTTTTTATGAGATCAGTTATTGTCATGCTTTTAGTTCTGATGCATTTACAGTAATGTTTTCCTTCTAGCAGTGTTTGATTGAGTTGGGATCCTTTGCCTTCCATGGAAACAATTAAATATTTATTTTGAATTATTTTCCCAAATTTTAAACAGTAATTTCTTGTTGCAAAGCACTTTGATATGCTCTGCTCAGATGGAAGATGTTATAGAAGAATTCTGTTGCTGTCAGAATTGAGTGAATGGTAAAAAAAGGAAGTAATAATTCAAATTTAGAAATAAGTTGGATTTGTGCTGTTGTTGCTTAGTGCAAGTGGTGCTTGAAAGTCTTGGTCACAGACTGGAAACCTGCTGTGCTAGAAGCTGTACTGACACTGGACAAAAAGGTAGCCATTGCTCTGAAGTGATTTCAGTTTTCCCACAAACATTTAAACAGTTAAGTTGGAGGTTCAGTTTGTTTGCTTGCTTTGGTGCTTGCTCCGACTTTTTTGTTTTCTTTTTTCCTGAATAATAATGAAAACTTTCTGTTGAATGCATGTATTGTTTTAATTGTCTAGAATACACCTAGATGTTGTTATCTGAAGGCTTCATCCACTGAAGTTAAGGAAAACCTTCCCCTCTCTGCTCTGCAAGTTCTCTGTTCTTTTACTATCTTCCTTCATGTTCTTAAACGTATGCACAAAACCCATGTCAAATCTGAATGAGGGTAAGTGCCACTGACTGGTGACTAAAAGTATATTTTAAGAGGGACATAGCCATCCTCAACTTGTTCTAGGCCATCCCTACCTGACCTCCAAAACCAGAACTACATAATGTGGTATTTTCAAATAAGGCAAAAAAAGTTGTGGCTGTTTCACTGCTAATACTTACCTTATGTGTATAATTGCTCTGTGACATTGGAGGCAAAATTAGAAAACCAAACTCATTGGTGGTATTCCAGAAGGGACTAAGCCTGTTCTGCTGAGACTGGTCAGCTTCACAAAAATATTGTATTCCCAGCATTTGTCTGCTAAACCTGATCTGAAGGTCATTTAAGGTCTGGAACCGATAGAAGTTTCTGTATTTGCTTTGGGGGCAGAATTGGGTCTTAAATGATCTAAGACCTTCCCTTCCTCAGAAAGGGGCCTACATTCACTTGCACAATTATTTGGTGTGAATTCAATTTAAACTCTGTAGCCAGCTAATAAATTTAAAACAGTTTAATTTGCTTTTCCTAGCAACAGTGCTTTAGCTAAGGCCTGTGAGATTCAGATAGGGGAAGGTGCGTGTGTCTGCACACATGTGCGTAATATGTGTGTGTATATATATATACAGTAGTAAAGCTTAAGTCGTAGCTTTGAGTGCTTTTGATGTTTATTTGATCAGTGTACAGATACTAATGTAAATAACTCCACAGGATTTTTCCATAATGCATAAATTAGAGAAACACCCATTTGCAGATGTATTTTATGTAATGAAAAAGACGAAATATAAACAATTTAAGACTTCTGAATCTGGTTTTTTGCACTTTTTTCAGAATATGAATAGCAAAGGTCAAAGGCATTAGATGTATGCTTTTGCTCATCTCGTTATAGTGTTAAATAGTGACAAAGTAACTGAGTATATTATTTAAGTATTTACTCAGCAATTCTATGTTGTGGTTCAGTGAATTCAGAAAATTAGTTCCACTAAGCAGATCTCTACTTGCAAAAGGTATGCATTTTGTTGGGTGATGCTGTATTTCCTTTATGTCCTGAAAATTACCCAGTGTTAGATAATGTTTCAATCCCCTAATAAGTATTTTGTACTAACTTATCTATTTGGTTAAATGTTTTTTCTGTTAATATAGTAAAGCTTTTATCTGCTCTGTTAGCTGCCAAGGTACATCTAGATAGTTATAAAGGCCTCTGGTAGCCCCACAGTCTTTTGTAATTAAAGTGGTTTGGGTTTAGTGTCTTGTAAGTTGCTGTAGCAGCCCTAAGCGTGCAAAGAAGGTGTAGGAAATGAAGAATCAGTGTGGGAGGTCAGGGGAAGTGGAATGAAATAATCAAATGGATTAGTGAAGATGGATGGAGAAAATTAATATTAGTAGTGTTAGTTGTGTTACAGTTGTATGTATAGTTGATTCTATTCAGTTGGATATCTGATACAGTCAGTATCACATCTGCATGTGGAATCACAGAGGCGAAACTGTATATGCTCTGCCCTGAGGAACTTGCACTAAAAATGTGTGTGTAATGGCTAAGGGAAGGAAAAGGAGGTAATGCTGCTACTGCCCTCACTTGATGATTCACTCCTCTCTCTTAATTATACAGGTGTCTGTGAGAGCAGCTTTGATAAGTATTGGGCTGAAAATTAGCAGAGGACTCTTGAGGGTACCTACAGACAAGGAAAAAATGTGACAACTGTGATTTCTACTTGCATGAAAAAAGCAGCTCTCTTATAAAGGGCTGAACTAAGGCGGAAGGGTCAGTTCCACAGCTGGTGTAAGCTGGCACGGCTCATTGACTTCAATGGAATGGAGTTGCTTGCTACCAGCTAAGGCCTCAAATACCAGCCAGGGATTAGGACAATGTGTTTGATGTGCCCTTTGATCGTGTAAGTCAAATTGCATGAGTTATTACTTAGAGTGCAGAAGAAAGTTGTGGTTTCAAAAATCGCTCACCTCCCCATGAAAATTCATTGAAATATTTGCCTCAAGAGTCCTGGAATAAAGTTAAGAAAGCATCGGAAGCCACAAACCTCTCCCTGAGGAAATTTATAGGAGGGAACTGACACACAATGGTGAAGCATATTCATGATGATAAGGTCAATCTCATTCACTTTGTCTTGGCCCAAGCTGTTTCCACCTGTTGCTTTCTATGCCTGTGAATTCCCTGAAACTGCCATAAGTATAAACCAAATCCATTTTAGTATTCCAGTGTTGGGGATACTTGTTCTGCTTATTAATTTTGTGCTTACTTGAATTCACACAGATTATGAGATAGGGAAAGCAGATTTACATTTAGATTTACCGAGGGAGCCTATTTTTCCCCTCCCGGCTGACATCAATAGGGTTGCATGGTCTATTAATTCCATCAGAAAATGCACCCTGAGAAAGTACGGAGAGGGCCCTGATTGCAATCCTGCCTTCGAACAGGTCACAACTTCATTGTTCTGGAACAATAAAGGTTTTATAAACAAGGTCTGACTAGAAAGATTGTGAGCTACACAGAGCCTTGCTGAAAGCAAAACAAGGCCAAACAGAAACAGGGTAAGGCATAGACAAATGCTTATAAATGTTAAGTTAAATCCCAGGTCATGAGGAGGGACTGTGCTACCTTACAGCAGTGCTGAAGTCAGCCTATCAGTGTTTACACCACAGCGTATGTGCTGTATAGTTAAAGTGAAAATAAATATGTAGGCACAGAAGTACTTAAAAACCTGATTACTACTGACTTCAAAGGCATTGCTTGTCTGCTTCAAGATAGGCATACACTTAGGCTTCTTGTTGGGGAAAGAGGCTGTGGATGATGCACTTCTACTTGTATTGCTTATTGCAGTCATCTCACATTACTTTAAGTTACTATTTCCAGTGACCATCTGTTGCCTTTCATCATAAATTTAGCACTGCCCCTACAAACTCTCCCATTGGCAAGGTCTGCTACAGTTATTTGTAGTGGTAACTTATGTGTAAGTATTTTTGCAGTACTGGAACTTGTTCCTTTGAGGAATGACTGTCTTTTCACTACACAACATGCAGTACCTGGTGTAACAGGTGGCTTGTGGGCGTAGAGCAATGTGAGTGAGTAATCGGAACCACTCTTGGTTAGGGTAGCACAAGTGAAGGATGCTCTGGGAAATACAGAGCGCAAAAGGAAGCATCTTGAATTCAAGCAGCTGATGTGTTGAAGGCATTCAGACTTGTATATATTTGAAAGTAAAAATAATTCCGCTAGGGTAATCTGGTTAGTTTATCCTTTGTACGCAGACATTTACATGATCTCTTTACCTAGGCATTATTCAGTAAAGGGGGAGTTCTTGGTGTTTCAACCCATTGCATCAAAACCAATAAACTTTCCCTCTTCAGAGTGGTTCTCTAAATGTAAATCTTTTTTTCCTCTCTCTTGGAACTGTAGGCCTCTGAAAAAGAAAGCTTGTATTACTTTGTTATATGAGCCGCTAAAGTTTTTAATTTTGGTTGCTGGTGCCCAGAGGACGAGTAATCAGTTACTAAGCTATAATCAACCTTATGTTGTAGTGCATCAGTTTGATGAGGTTAGTGTTAAAAATCTGGCATAAGTATTTGCAGCCTTCCTGTGTTAGTGGAATATAATGCTTTTCCATGCGAAGATCAACGTAACAAGCAGATTTAATCCGACGCTTGGGGGAGAGAAAGAGGGGAGCCACAGCGGAAGGGGTTGAAACCCTCTGTGTACTAGATTTCCCCCTCTATAAAGTATGGCAAGCAATTTTTACTAAACGAAAGGTTTGGGATGTATTTCAGTAAAGCAGGTGATCAAAATGCTAGGCAGTAACAACTTAGAAGTTGCCACTTTTTTGCTCTCTTTTTTAATGCATCTATAAAGAGCATCTAAGAAGGCTATGTGCAACTATTTAGAAACATAATTAACCAGCTCACATTTGTTAATAAGTGGATAACAAAAGATTAAAAGTATCCACTTGGTATTTTGTTTTGCTTTTTGACTAAATTTTAAATGGGTCTTGACTAAAATTAGTTAGCATGATATCTGTTTACTGAGAGTGCCAAGTAAGTTTTTAGACAAAAAGCAGGGAACTTGAATAGGACTAAAAAATAATTATTGTATTGTACAGAAGAACACTGCAGTTCAACTTTCTAGCTAGGTGAAGCCCAGAGTTGCTTAGGATTACGTTAGTTCCTAGTGAGAATGTGTTCACTTTTTTTTTATCAAGAAACTAGGTGCCAGAGTTCCTGCATCAGGCTTGTTTGGGGTGGGGAGTGGGGCTGTCCAGGTTTATCGAGCTGAATTTTGCATTCTGCAGCCTTAATCAGTCTGAAGCTAATTAGCAGCCTCTACACAATAAGACCACAAGTCATTAATCATAGGAGATGAGAGCAGTCAGCCCCCCCATCCTCGACATTTCAAGAAAAGTTTTCTCTCTTGCTTTTTTTTTTTCATGATAGGGCTTCAAAAGTCGCAAGATTGCTTTTCATGGTCAATAGTGTGTGAAGTATAAGCCATGTCTTGATGTGACAGACAAGGGACCACTGTTCAAGGACCCACTGGACTTTTTTTTTCCTTTAATGCTGTCCTCTAATAGAATGGAGTCAACTGATGACTTTATTTGCTTTGAGTTGAAGCATAGTTCAGCTGTGAATAAAAAAAAAAGTTTTAACAAGTATGATTTTTGTTAAAGGGAAGTTTGAATTTTTTACAAAGCTGCTTAGTTCTTTTTAAAAGTTACAATCCTTTCTTATGCACAGCTAATGAGGAATGAAAGTCCTTTCACATGCCTAATACAGTTTAGTCCAGTGTGTCTTGAAATCTAATGCTAACAGCCACAGGCTAAGCACTAGGAAATCCTTTTTAAATATATTCTTGAGGCTGTTGATCAAACTTCTTCCAAGCAATTTGAAGTAAATTTAAATAAAAAAATTGTTCTCTTAAGTGAGAATTAGATTATGCACTACACTTTATTCTATTTTGTTTTCTATGTGCAGATATCTGTATTACTTCCACAATAAAGGGATAAACACCTAAAATAAATAGATAGGTTTGCAGAAACATTTGCTGTGAAGGAAATTCTGCTTCCTGTATCTTACTCCAATTTTTCTTTTTTGGGGTTGTGTGGGTGATATCTATATGCCTGATGCATATCTCTACCACTCCTTTGTGGTCCATAGCACGTTCCTTCACCTGTTGATACCATCGTACCATCACCGTTTCAGGCTAAGAAAATTATTATGATATTACTTCTGGCTTGGACAGTCAGGGAGAGGATGTGATTTTTTTTTTTTTTTAAAGTAACAAAGGTGTTCATACAGTCTCCTTTTGTTAACCACTGAATTTCCAGTATAAGCAAACCTATTTCTTTGTAGGACAGGTTTCAGAAAAATTCCTTGAAGACCTAAGTGTATCTCTCAAGGACTCCTGGTCATCATATTGGCCTCCATGGACTTTGTTGTTTTACTTCAGGAATCACAGTAACACTGAGAGCAGCTAGTGGGCTTTTCTCTATTCAACTCTCCAGGAGTTCCTTGTCCTAGCAGGCACCATACCAAACTCCGCATGCATCCCTGTGTCTGGAATCACCCACTGCAGACTGGAGATGGCTTCTAGCAGGTGTTAGCTGGAGCAGTAAAGCTGTGTGGTAGCACAGTACTACAAAGTATTCCACAGCACTCCACAGCACTGCCAACAGCCTAGACACACTGAGATCTATTGCTCCTCTGTAAGCAGTTCCAGTTCTGCTTTGATTTGGTTATTTTGCCTATTTGTGGATTCAAATAATGTTGAAAGCCTGTTTGGTTTGGGATTTTTGTTTTGTTTTGGTTGCTTTTCCTGTTATCAGTTGAGATAAAAACAGAGAAAGTGAGGAAAGAAAAATTACAATTAGGAGGCACAAAAAAATTAAATCTGAATTCTGTCTCCAGAAGTTCAGCAAGCAGCTGTCAGTACCTCTGATATTGTTCTATGTTGTTGTGTTTATTTGTCTGCATCACCAATGGATTTTGTCCTTGGACCACTGTTCCAATTTGGTAAGAATGATGTGTCCAAGCTGTTTCACATCTTGTGTTTATTCTGGGATCCAAGAGTCTGTGGGATTCATCAGATGACCATTTTGGGTGACAAGAAGGAGATTACCCCAATCATAAGACTATGATTGAAAAGATAACTCTAGATAAGACTTCAGAGTGAGAAGGCCTGTGTTTTGGTGCCTGAGTAGTATACCTGTATTTTGATACGTTTTTTTCCTTCTGGGAGAGGGATTGGGAAGCCCTGTTAAGTGACATCTTTTCACTCTATTTTTTGTTCCTACCCACTGTTCCCCCACCCTCGCACCCCACTTGCATACTCTCATGCTCACTCCTTGCTTTCCAGTTCTCCATTTTTGAAATATGAACCCAATGACATTCCAGTTCATACCATGCTTTCCGTGCTATACAGAAGCTTCAGGGGGGCAGGGGAGGACAAGACAAAGATAAAACAAAAACAAACCCAAAAACACCACAACCTAGGAGCACTGAAAGAGCCATTACCTTTCTCCTGGTACACATTTTGAAAAGTTCCTCTAGTGTATCTTTAAACCATAGACCATAGCGCTGATGTTAAGGTCTATTGTATCAGCTCATACATTTCAATGAGAGGGCATTTTCTTTATTTTCCTCTCTTTGTAATACTGGGACGGGGTTGGAAACTGTCATATACATCCAGATAAAAAAAAAAAAAATTGTAATGAAATCACATTAAGGATTTGACTAAGCCCACACAAGCAGAGAGTTAAGACTGATACTGTTATTACCTCAGCTCATTACATCCTGGGTTTTGTTACTCGTGGAGTCTGTAAGACCACTCACTGTCTGGAGAATCCTGTACCACCTGGAAACAAAGGGAAGTGTTACGCTGTAGCTTTACCTCTGAAATTTCCTTGCTTTGCCAACTTTCCTCAGTGTTACCATAAAACGGTTTTTGGTGACTTATATGTATTAATGGTGTTAATTAAACTATCAGAACAGCTGAATGGGAGAAAATGTGTCTTCTGAACTTGTTTTTTGAATAGGAGCAAATGCCTCATTAATCTTAAGCATCAACCCAAGAACACTGTGTTTGTTAGATAGAATAATAAATGACTTTACAGGAAATACACAATAGCAGATGCTGGAATGCATCCATTCATTAGTCACTGTGCATAAATATCCCCTTATTTCCTTGAAGAGCCATTTAATGGAGGGCCAGTCTGACAAACATGTGCAAGCTTTCACCCACTCACTGAGAAAACGGAAGGCAGAAAATGT
>NW_010138057.1:38088-64390 GCF_000699245.1 Pterocles gutturalis | reverse complement strand
TGCTGAACGCAAAGCACCACCTACCTTATGTGTGCTTTTTCTGCTCCTTGCCTATCTTTCATCAGACTGAAATGTGCATTAGCAAAAGCAAAACTGTTGGACAGGTTTTGGAAGCCCATAAGGCATTACAGTCATGTCTGCCTCTTGGTTACAAAGTCTGTTTCACTAGTGTCATCTTGGAGATATCAGCAACTTCACTTATATTATTGTGGAATCGAAGCCCAGTTTGGTGTCTAGTAAAGTCCAAGAAAGCCTGTTTGCTTCAGAACCTTACAGGAGAATATTGTTTAGTTTGTTTTTTAGTCAGTGTCTCTCAAGATACTAAAAAACAAGGTTGTTTTAGTCTGTTGCAGTTTCAACCCACTCAGCTAACAGCAAAATTCCATACACCTTGTTCACACACCTTCCCCCCTCCTGGGGATGAGGGAAAAAAGACTTGCGGGTTGAGGTAAGAACAACTTCATAACTAGACTACAATAAAATTGAAAACAGTAATGATAAAAGTAATATATACAAATATATAAATGAGCGATATGCAGTGCAACTGCTCACCACCCACAGACCGAGGTTTATCCCATTCCCAGCTAATGATCCTGGAGCAGGGAGAGTCCCAAAACCCCAGTCCTGGAAAAGAGAGAAGAGCCCAAGTGTCCAAGAGAGCAAGAGCTGGTTGAGAGAGAGGGAGATGACCCCAAGAGAGAACTTCTGGTCCAACCCTCATCTATATACTGAGCATGAATGTGTGTGACACAGAATACAGCACTGGCCAATTCGGGTTTCAGTCTTAAACCTAAGGTTGAATCCTAAGCCAGTAATTGGGACTGTACTGTCTCCCAGCTTCTCCTGTACCTGCAGACACTGGCACAGTAGAGAAGCTACAAGTCCTTGACTGTCTTGGCAGTAACTACAAACATCAGTATGTTATCAGCCTTCTTCTCAGCACAAATCCAAAACACAGCCTCTCACTAGCTGCTATGAAAAAAGTTAACTCTGCCCCAGCCAAAACCAGGACTAAGTCAATAACAGTGTATTAAAAAATGAAAGAGTTGTTCCCCACCCTACCACCTCTGTTTTCTGTCAACTTTTGTAAACTTATATGTATTTTCTAGTCTTGTAGCGTAACTCAGCCAATGAAGCTCCTCTGGCAAATGGGTACAGTCTATGGTTGTTCAAAAATAAAAGTAAAGCCTGTATAGTAACCGTGTGGAGGTGAAAGCAAAACAACTGGTCAGAACTCTTGTTTTTCTCAGACTGCTGATTCAACACACTAGAATCTTACATGTATTACAGGAGCGCCTAAATAATTTGCTTGGTATGCTCCCTTGTTTCTCAATGCATGCCTTAATGAAATTTGACTAAAAGGTTACATTTTAGCATAATAGTTCTTAGAAAGTGTTGACAGAGTGTTTGTATGTCCTTTTGTGTTTGAGGTCTATCTAGTTTCCAAGGCTAAATTGACCAGAAAGACAAGAAAACTTTGATTTATGAAACAAGTTCTTAAGCCGGTGATTGCATTGTGTACCAAAGGTATCCGTGTGCTGTTACAGCACCCATTCCACTTGAGAAATCAAAAATCTTCCATATAAGCATGCAGGTGCCTTGTGTCGATGTATTCTTCGCTGGTGTCATAGTGTTTCAGGCTAGAATACTAATCAGGGTGGTTGGCTTTTAGCCTGCACAGGCTCAGTCATGTAACACAAGAGAGAATAAAGTTTAATTTCTTATACTTGTAAGTTTCTGAATAAGCATGGATTTGAAAAACTACTATGCATGATTTGGTGAATCTCATATGAACTGAGAGCTTGGCAACACTTTATGGTATTGTCAAATCAAACATTTTGGAGCAAAAACTTCAAGCTGGGTACTGTGGTAACTTGGAGGGTAGTGCTTATTTTTCTACTGGCCTAAGTTTGCAGTCTGCTCTGAAGTCCTACTTGCATGAACGTGCATCAGTTTGCTTACAGAATTAGAGCCATGGGTGAGCAGTGAGTTATTAACAAAGTCAAGGGAAGGAAAGTTTTATTTATAAGTAATACCTAATGATGATAGCAGCCTAAATTTTCACAGGTGACTAGTGATTTTTGAAATTGAAAATACTGAAGAGCTTGGTGTTCCTGCACATCTGTCCTCTCAGAACTAGGCCAACTTCAGTTGGTCACAGAAATTACTCTGATGCTAATACTTCACTAATAATGATGGGCAATATTAGTACTTTATGAAGTGAGATGCAAATTTAAGTTTCTAACCAATTTTTTAACCATTAAAGACCCCAGGGAAACCTCACTGCAGAACTGAAGAATTTTCCCTTTTGTAATTGTCACATTTCCTTTTGGGGTAGATTACATTTTTCCTGCATTATGCTTCTGCTATAGTTTCATGTGGGTAGGTACACCGGTACTGGGATTTAAATGTTCACATCCTTCAAAATTTGTCCCACTGGTGTACTATAATTATATTTCTATCCCTATCCCAAGAGCAGCTATATTCCTGTGACCAGCTGAAACCCTTTCAATATATACAATGCCAAACTGAATTATACCAAACGTAACCATCTTAATGTTGATTAGACAAGTACGCAGCTAATAAAACACAGCATTACCTTTTTCTCCCAAGGGGTCATACTGCGCAATGGTAGTGGGCCATTTCCACTACTGGTCCCAACAGGTCAGCCATAGCTGGAGCCAGAAAACTCATTTTGGAAGAGAAGGGCAGAGTCGTTCTTTACAACTGGAATGCCGGGTGGGAATCCTCTGGACTCCATCTGGAACAGCTTTGACCAAACAAAGGCCCCAGATCCACTCACAGTGCAGTCAGTGGGAATACTGCCACAGCATTCCTTGGGAGCAACATTAGACTTCAATTATGGTCACAGCAAGAGAGTAGTATACGTGCAGCTGCCAAAAAATATTAACAAATAATTCTAGAAATTTTTGTCTCTGCTTTCCTTTTTTTTTTTTTTTTTTTTTCTTCAAGGCAACTAGCAGAAAATGCTTTCGCCTGTCAGGAGTGAGAATTAAAATAAAAGTTTAAGGCACAAGCTCGCTCTGCTTCCCAAGAAAGACAGGTCAGGACAGCAATGGCTTCCAAAGTGCTCTGAGCCACTGTCCTCTCTTCCAAATGCCGGGTTGTGAAAGTGCCTCAACAGCTGCCAGTGTTGCCCCCTGCCCTCCCAGGGAAGCAGAGCATTGCTGGGTGCAGCCTGCCTCGGCCTTTCCTGCTCCTAGCCACAAGGGTCTACACTGAGACCTCCTTTTATGGCCAGGTATGCTGTTGGAGCGAGCTCAGCAAAATAATGGCACAAGTGGTGAAGAGCAGGGGCCAGACTGTGGCCCCGAGTCTCCAAAGGGCCAGAGAGCAGTGGCACCTTTCGGATAATTCTTTCCCACCGAGGGCATTCTCCTCATGCACTTGATGCAGCTGCTCCACATTCTGTGCGTTAGCGCTGCTTATGCCTTTTTTTTTTTTTTTTGGTTAGCATTTCACAGTATGTGTGCTAAGAACAGTTTTGTCATGTTATAATCTTGATGAACTACCTTTGCAAATCAGAATAACCTTAACCAGGAGGAGAGGCTAAAGCAGACTTTGTGGGTGCTGAATACTTTCTTGCCTGAAACAATTAAATGTTTGGGCAGACCCTAGACATTTTTGGCTGCTGATTGGAATAGAAATTAAACAACATAGAGTACAGTGGGAAGAATCAACTGCAGAAGAGTTTTCCTTAAAACACAGTATGGACAGATTTAATTCCATGAGATAAATATTAAAGGAAAAATGGCATCAATTATGTTGTACAACTTCCTACGGTTACCTGTTGTTTACAAACATTAAAGTCTAATGCTCCTGAGGTCACCAGGCTGTTTTATCATTAACTTCAAAGAAGTACAGTAGGATTTTTAAAATGCTTTGTCTAGCGACCTCCATGATTATTCCTTTCCTGTGAGGCCTTTTAGAACATAGATCTTCCTTCTTCATAAGAAATAATTCAAGAGAGTCAGAGATGCCTCTGTAAATTTTCTAGCTGTACAATCTATGTTTTAATGCTAAACACAGTGTGAGAGATAAAGCTTCAAGTCTTTGAGTGCTTTGCATTTTGTCCCATGATGCTTCTTCCATAGGTTACGAAGGAGAAGCCTTTCCCAAAGTAAAAAAATGTGTTAGTCCAAAGGCAGGTCAAGATGGTAAGGTATGAGAAAAAGCCAAAGGCTAAATGAATGTTGTCCGTTCTTCTTATGATTGAAAATGTTTTATGTAGATAGTGGTGAGAACATAAACATAGAAATAGCTACTGACACCAAAGAACTCATTGTAACTAGATTAAATTACTTTAGTTTCCAATTCTATAAAGACTATTCAGAAGCATATAAAAATTAGTAATTCTAGACTGCTCAGTATCTCTGCATCATATCAGCCTAGGGTAGAAAATGTAAAACTAAATAATTCTGACTTGCTGGATTTTAGATCCACTTTGTCTTCACTTTGCAGTTCCAAAATGTGGCACAAACTTCAAAGCAATTGAGAATGTAGCTGCAGCTTCCTTACAATTTAGATCATTCACTCCAACTATTTGGAGTCATCGAGAGATTGCTTTGGATGTAGAAATTAGTGAATTTTGTTTCATGTGTTTTGGAAATACCTTTCTAAACCCACAAAGTGGGGAAGAGCACATGTTTACTCGTTCCCTCCTTCTCTGTGCTTACAGAGGTAAATACTTGCTGTCTCTTAACTGATCTGTCAGTTGTCTTTGCTGATGTTACAGTACTATGAAACACAGTACCACAGAAATATGCTTGGGGGGTAATGAAGGGAGAGGACCTGCAAGTGAGCTATTTGATCTTGTCTAGTTTGCTAGGATGCTGTAGGATATAAGGACTGTCTGTGGTGTCTGAGAACATCAAAGTGAACACATGTGCAACCCCTATTTGTTCAGCTTCATATCAAGCACATGAGATATATTGTGGTGGTGGGGGGAATATCTAGATGAACTTGAAGGAGGACTCCCACCCTCTACTCATGGCTCTTCAGTGACTCATTATATGGCTCAAAAAATTTGTATGACATCATATTTTTGATCTTGCATATAAGCAAATATGCATTTCACTTTGCATATTTATTTTGCATAGACAATTGGCATGCTTTTTTAGCAATGCACAAAGAATTGTAGCTGTGCATGGTACGATATCAGTTGCAGACGCTATGTATGCATGCAGAGTGCTGAGACTGTGATCTCAGCGTGCTACGCTTTACATCTTGGTCCCACCTCTGCTTTTAAGTATGCCTGTTGGTCCAGCTCTGCAGGCTGTTAAGCAGTGGGCGAGTCATGGCCTCACTGTGTCTGTTCACCTTCTAGAGCTAAATCCTCCCACTTCTGCTCTAGGAGTTCAAGGACTGACACCCCTAATATGGAATTATGAAAGATGAGGCACTCTGGTTCCATGTCTTCCTCCCCTGCCCCCAGCTAGCACAGACTCATGAACTAAGCCTGTGACTAAGCAACATTTTGACTTGAATTCAGCAAAGCACCCATTCAGGCTTGAATATTAGTCTATTGCTAGTAAGCAACTTAAATACACCATCTTTAGGAGGACTAAGCACGTGCTTGGGTGCTGAAAGGAGATCTTTGGGTTTTTTAAATAAATTCATGCCTAGCTACAAGTACAAACAAATGCTAACGTACATGGTTAATGAGACTCTAGCCAGAATTGCTCATCCTTGCAGATGTACATTAGAGTGTAATTTTAATTAGAGCTTAATTATATTTTCATTTATTTTCTTCAGCAAGTAAATTTATACGTTGCTGTAAGTTTTCTTGGAAGTATAAATTAAAGTAATATTAATAACATTATATTTGTTCTAATTTGTGTATCTACACTTATTTATCTGGGGTTTTATCAGTCATAATGAAGTATGTTTGGAGAAACCAGGCAACAAATCTATGTATAGAAGAAAATAATGCTAGGCAATATCATAATAATAATAAGAGACTGCTTCTGATTTACTGAAGAAAAAATAATAATATCATAAATTTGCTATTAGGGTTTTTAATATATTGAAAAGATTAATTTGACAGAAAGTTGTCTGCATAACAAGGGCTTAATCAGGAAAAAAAGTCTGTCTGACACTGGAAGTGAAGTTTTTCAAAAATTAACTTGAGAATACTTTGTTCAAAAGTCACACATTAATGGAACTTAATGTTAACCTAACTTACAATTATGTAGTAGTTCAGTATGGAAATTAATCTCTTCCAGAAGATATTTGTGGGGAAAAGTTTGATTCGAGCATTTTTACCAACTTAGGAAAATTTAGATTGTCCAAATTTTCCTATTGGAGCGAGTTATTCTTTAGACATATTGCTACATACTAAATAATTTAAGACTTTGTATTACTGCTGATACATCTCCTTCAGTCCAAATAAATACTTTAAAATCAGTAATCAATATATGAGAAAAGTGGAAAAGTGCTATGAACTTCACTGTATACAGCAGAAACCTTAGGCACAGGGAAACAAGGTACAGTGACTTTAGATAGTAACCAGTAATTTGAATGATCAAATTTTTGTACACTTAAGATGTCTTAAGAAGTCAGTTTATCTGTAATGGACATGCATACTTCTTCCACATCTTCTTTTGTCTTCCTACAGTCTGTGGACAATTTCAAAGCATTGCTTAGCCAGCATCCAGATTAGGGATGGACGGCTCTGTTGTGTTACTTCTGTTTTGTAGTTCTGAGTACTTCTCTCTGCATGCCTGAGTCAGCTGGCCTTACTTCTCTGAGGCATCTAAAAGTTCACAAGACTTTTTCTCCTTTTGTTCTTTCTTAAAATTTCATAGATTTTTGGATGGCTGCTAATGAAGGAAGAGCTGAGAAGCTTCTCGGAAGCACATCACTTAGAGAATGATAAATAAACTGTCTGCTTTCCCCCCTTTCCCCGCCCCCTGACTTTAGTTTCCATATTATGAAAAATAATCTCTGGGTTGGGTTTTTTTTTGGTGTTTTTTGTCTTGTTTTTTCCCTTCCTCCCTTTAATTCTGGGACACTACCTTCCTAGCTTCTCCAAAGTGGCAAGACTTGCTGTGAAGCTATTAAATTATTTTCTTGCTTTACTTCCTATACAGCAAATTGCCTCATCATGGGATATGATACCCAGTCATCGATTGCCTCTGCAGAACGCACAGGATTCTTGTTGTGTATGTCCAATGGTGGGCAAGGTACTGAAGGACTGGAGAGTTTATGTGGTGCTAGGGACCAAGGCTAATTGCTCCAACTGCATTTCTGCAGGCTGTTCTGAGACTAGAGGATATCACTGTGTAATGTGGCTAGGAATAGTGACAACATTGTTTAGGAAGGTATGAACAAACCCAGCAATGTGCAAAGTTGGTATTTACGAAGATTGTGTTGTCTGTTCTGCATGACCAGAAAGTGATGGTAGGATGGGTGATAAACCTCTGACTGATAACTTTAGACTAAATCCCATGTTATATTCCTCCAGGCAGTCACAAAGTTGACCATGAAATAAATGTGTTGCAATGATAACCTTAAACTTAACAGCAGCCTGCTTCTCCTATAAGTAACAGGGTATTCTTTCTATTTCCCAACTTGATGGAGCCATTAAGCTTTGAGTCTCTTCAGAATAGCGTAACACAGAGAGTAGAAACTGGGTAAACCAGGTTTACAGAACTTTTGCAAATGTTTTAAACATTTTCCTTTCTAAGCCATACAAGTCTTGCCTGAGGCACCATTCCTAAAATAAAATTAGGCTTCTGAAAGATTTATTGGCTGCTTTTGGAATTCAGCATAGTCGTCTTTTTTTTCATTCACATAATGAGGCAGTTGTGAAACCCTGACTCAGGGGTAAACTAAGCCCTCTTCAAAATGGGGACAAGTGGGAGTGTGTGGTCACACAAATGCAACTTCATCATAGAACTGAGCCTTTGTATGCAGCACAGACCATGCTAGAGAAGGGCTATCTCCCAGCTCCCTGCTATATCAATTCCTGCCGTATTCATTGTGAGGGCTGCTATAGTCCACAGGTATTTATGAAACAACTGGTGCTATATACGGAATAAGGAGTTGCAAAGGCATACAGAAGCAGATCTGTGTGGTCCCTAGTGATGACTACCCTGTCTCCTAACACAGCTTGTTCTTGCCTATAGTGACGTTCTGGTCTTTCTTATTTAATTGCGCCTGTGTTGGCTCTGGTTCATAGTAGGGGGTGATTAGAAAAACATGTTCCCCTGCTGTGTTAAACAATCTTGTCTTAAGTGAAGTGTACTAAGTGCCTTACCTCTAGTGTTGTACTCTTCACATAGGAAAAGACTACAGCAGTGTTTGAAGCTGTTTCAGTTGATTGGAGCTAAAAGACCAGAACTTCCTGCTGCTACTGCCACTCCCAAACCCATGCAATTTCAATGGCCTGTTTTGCTGAAATCAGCCCCCCTCCAGGTTGTTTACTCATCAAAACTGGTTTTGCGATATAGAGTACATCAAGTGCTTTTCAAAACTTGGAATAATCTTCAAACCAGATCCAGGAAAGGGTGTGTATTTGTGCACACAGCTTCTGTGGCTAAGATGCTTTTTCACTGAAATCTTTCAGTAAACACTCTGAAAAGTGTTGGTTTGTTTTTTTGTTTTTTTTTTTTTTTTTTTTCCCCAGCAGTGCTTGCTATAAGATTGATTAGATTCAGGAGGCTTAAAGGAAGTAAAATTGTTTCTGGTCTGTACCTAATTCTTTACCTTTTGTCTTCCTGTGCAAACACAAATAACTAATGCAACAAACAGTAAATTGCAGTGAGCAGTGGAAGTGCTAAATGGTAACAACACTTAAAACATTGCTGAAATTCAAAAGAGCAGCTGTTAGACATTTAAACCTATCATTCTCTTCTGAACATACATCAAATTTACTTCATAGCACTGTCATAAAAATGTATGAGAATGTAAATGCTTGAGTGACCCATTAATCTCTTGAGTAGTAAACATAAAATCTTCTTAACCCCAGTGATGATATAACCATACTTTATTTTGAATGAAGGCTTTATCATAGAAGTGAAGATGTTTTGTGTCTTTCTGTGGTGTATAAATAAGAACAGATTAATATTAAAGTCTGATGTCTGTGAAAAGTGTACCATTATATTGATTGCAATATGAAGATATATGTAGTGAACAATGCTACACTCAGTTTCTGATGAGCACAGAAAATCTAATAATAAATACACCAAAAGTATAAGCTCATTACTCATTGACAGCAATCAGTAGTCTGATGCTGTTATCATTATTATTTACTAACTAACTCAATAATGAGTGTGTGTTCTTACAGAATTGTCCATAAGCCCTTCCTTTTTATGTGTCAAATGATAAACCTGGCTTCTAAACTATGTGGTGAAGAGACACCCTTAAATATTGGACCTGTTGATTGTACATTTCCATACATAGGCCAGTCAGCTTGTCTCTAACCAAGCAAACCTGTCACTTATATAGAGGTGAACTTTGCTTCAATAAGGACTATTAAAAAATTATCTTTTGGCTCCAGTTTTGGAACATTACTATTATTCTATTTTTTCCAATGCTTTCATATACCTTCTATTGCCTCTTGAAGCCTTGCTTGAAAGACATTGTGACATCCTGACTAGGCTTTAAAGGTATTGCTTATGAACAACAAACTGCTTTCTTCTTGCAGAGCTAGATTTAGCCTTGACATAAGTAGGAGAAATTCCATTAAACTTCTGAAGTTGTCCAGTTCAAAGCATTGTTCCTACAGGGTAAAAAGCTGGGAGAGCTGGAAAACTTCTATTAAATAATCAGTTTCATCCTCCCATCCAGCCAGGATTTTTTCCAGCAGTACACTGAGATTTCTTAAGCAATGGGACTTCATGTGTTGGGAAATTAACTTTTTCATAAAACACTTTAAATGTGTCCAAGTAAGCATGGGAAAATTTACGTCCATCGTTTTTCTAATGATACTTGGAAATGGAGGTGATTCCAATGAAAAGAAAATAAAAAAGTAAAAAATTATAAACCAAGTAGTTTAACAGATTGAGATGAGCTGTATTAGTTTAACTGCAGATGCAAAGTAGCAACCAGGCTACATACTCTGTGACAGGCAATTGTCTCTCATTAAAAAAAAATATCCTACTATGTTCAGCATCTTGCTTGCTTCCCATTGTTCCTTGAAACTGTCTTTAAAGGACACGATATTATATTAACTCTCCCTTTGAGACAAAGCGTGTCTTGGTGAACAACAAACTACAAGGTGTAGGGGCCTTGAGGATAAGTCAAAAGGATTATCTGAATCTGAAAAGCTTACTTAACTCAAAAGGCAGGTTGCAAAGATCAAGATATGGAACAGAAGCAATTACATTAGAAAGTAGAATCAGCCCAGACTTTCATGTGTTTTGAGTCTTCTTTCCAAAAATGGCATGAAAGTCAAACCAAAATATCATTGACGTGATTTAGTGTCCATGGTAGTCTAAGTCTTGTGACCTTTCTTCAGTATTTGTATTAAAAATACCCTATTGCTGCTGCATAGCTTTGGAACAAAGGGCTGGCTTTAACCAGCATCCTAGAATGAAGGAAAATATTAGAGGAGAGTTGGGGTTTAAGGCAATGGGCTGGGGGACCAGACCACATACACTTCACTAGCCAGACCAGACCCATCAGAGTCTAACTAGCACTACATGCACTCGTACTGCAGCATAAAGTCCTAGAAAACCGGGTCCCAGCAGATTGGAATGAGGTGGTGTGGTTAAGTCTATTTAGGGAAGTGGTAGAAAGGTAAGAGAAGAAAGGAGGCTTTTTGATAGGTTCCCCAAATCTTCCCACATCCTAGATTTCCACTTCTGTTTCACAGTCTGAGAGAATGGGGAAAAAAAATATTCCATGCAACCCACTCTTCCTTTGCCATAGCATGGAATGTTGTTGCTCCCAGCAACAAGGTCAACACAAATAATATTGTTCCTTATCTGTGGGCAGCAGAATCAGTTTTGCCAATGGAACTCTAACAAAACAAAACTTCATTCTTCAGTATTACACTTACTTCTTTCATAAAATCTGAGTTATTTCTGACTTTACTCACATTTTCCCAAATGACCTTCCTCTTATTCCACTGCTTTGGCACCACATAGTCAGTCTGGCAAAGAAAAGAAGAAAAAGTGGTTACATATTACTCTGAGTGTACATATGAAAGTATACAGAGTGTTGGACAGATGGCTTTGTTGTAAGACAGCCTTTATAGAAAAGTAGCTACTCATTGTGACCCTGTTCTCCCCAAGAGTGTTCAAGTGTATTTAATAGTATTACAGTGTTCATGGTGGATCTAACTACATTCCTGGGGAAATTCCCACAGATCTTTCACTTTTTGAATAAGCTCGCATGACTCATAGCACCTGCAGTATACATCTGAGAGATGTTAGAACACCTGCCAGTGAGGTTAGGGACAACTTGAACATACCTGATGAGGTACTGTGAGGTCTAAGCCAGAATTATGAATAAGATGTCTCTGAGACATCAGACAGGACAAGGAGTAAGGATTTAAGCTGGAAGAGAGTAGATTTAAATTAGATATTAGGAAGAAATATTTCACTGTGGGGGTGGTGAGGCACTGGGACAGGTTGCTGAAGGAAGTTGTGGGTGCCCCATCCCTGGATGTGATCAAGGCCAGGCTGGATGAGGCTTTGAGCAACCTGGTCTAGGGGGAGGTGTCCCTGCCTATGGCAGGGGAGTTGGAACTTGATGATCTTTAAGGTCCCTTCCAACCCTAACCATTCTATGATTCTGTGAGACTAAGATCACAGTACATGAAAGAAATGTGAAAGACTGGACCATAAGACAGGACAGGCTCTAGAGGTAGCAACACTGAACAGGCATTTCTGCCCTATTTATCAACTTTTTACTTTGATTAAAAAAAGGTTTCTCACTCTGGCTAAGAGTAATATTGCTGTCCTTGAGAGCTCAAGTAAAAGTATTTCTTGGAAATACTGGAAAGGCATTCATGAGTTCAACAGTATAGTCATCAACCAAAAGCAAATAACTGCAGATAACCAAACAGATCTGAGCCAACAAGCTCTTAGTAAGATCATATTAATAAATGACAAAGCTGTCTGAATTTTGATACCAGTCTTCCACACACACTGTAATTGAGACTGAGGTTTGATAGCCAATGTACTCATGAACCTCCACCTGGACATGTCAGAGCTTGCATGACCTTTTGTGGAGACTTCTGTGACGTGTATTTATTGAAGGCATGTACATTCTTCTATTGTCCATCAAAATGAGAACTCTAATTTAAAAATGAGCAACAGCACTTAAAAATGTGTAGCTCTTAAGATAAATGCTTTCAGTACGATAGGCTACTGTGTTGTGCTGGAAAGAGTTCCCTCTCAGCAGCATTGCAAGTAAGCATAGAGATGCATGCCTGATGCTTATAGCTGGAGCCAGGGTAATGTCACTGTACATTACTTCCTCAAGCAGTGCCTGAGCTCTGCTGGAAGATGGCTCTGTGGCTCTTCCCCTCAGCCCATTCACATAGGAAGAGCTCCCTTCAAAAGCTAAAAATTGTCTCCTCTTTCCATTGTAAAATCAAACAATTCTCCCACATTTATGCATATGTGAATGCAACATCAGTTGAACAGTTCTGGAGTCTGAATACATACATGTGTATCTGTCAAAACATCATTGTAATTGTGCACAAGATTATCCTCCTCTCAGATGCTTTCCCCAAAGTGCTACAGGCTGAGGACTCAGTCATGGTATCTTGTCCCTTGCAGAGGCTTCAGAGTCTGGGCTGCAAAGAGGGCAATGCACATATCTGAAGTGGTCACTCTGGGCATCCTGCTTCATGATTCTGTGATTGAATAAGGCAAGTGAATAGGGCAGAGCTTTTGATTAGTTTTAATCAAAAGGGAGTTTGTGTTAGTGCAGAAAAGACAGGACATCCTTCACATAAAGACTCTATCTAAGATACCTCCTTTGACATTCAAGTCTCTATGGAAATACAGATGGTTTTCTCAGATATGCACTTCTAGTATAGTTCTGATTTCCTCTTTATTTTTTGATTACCCCAAGTAAGCCACAACAGAGCAGAAAAAATCTGAATCATTCATAACAGTGGGAAGAAGAATACAAAAGCAAACCTTTTTCCCACTGATGTGCATATGTTTTTTCACTCACACACAAAATGGACCAGTCCTTTTTTGCCCATCCCTTTTACTAGCGAATGTAGAAAGTTATTGAACACATTGACTCCAGTCTGTCTTGAAGCTCTTGATAAATGCTACTCCGTTACACACTTAAAGGCTGCTGAGACTCACTGTTGAGTATCATTTCCTTTTTTTCTTCAGTCACTTCCATTTTGCTTGTGGGTTTTTGCTACTTTTCTAGTCACCTTCTAGAGTTACTCAAGGCAATGAGCTTTCCAGCAGGACATTTTGTAGTAGCAGAATATTTTTAATTAGTTATTGGGAATGTTCCTTGAAAGTTAAGAAGCCTGTAAATGTGAGAATTTAGATCAAAAACTGCATCTTAAGAGTTACACCTGTCAAGTCAGGGGACAAAAAATTATCTAAAGTTTGCAATCCAAATTGCTCTAAACCCAGCTCTTATCTTTTACTACAGAATACTTTGCAACAAACTATCTAAGACCAATAACTCTTTGCAGAAAGTACTTTGCTGGAAACTGTGAATTATGAGTAAATTAGAGAAAATCACTATCTCCTGGTGTGCAATTTGCTAGAATAAAAAAAGAGATGAAATGTATTGAATATGCTACTTGTTATGAATTATTTGCCCATTACAAATTGATGCCCTGCTCTTCTTATGGATCTGAGCCATATAGTATTTGTCATTTTCTCTTCCTGTGCAGTTTATTAATATTCATGTTTCCCAGTTTCTCCTTACTTGCAAATCTTTCTTTTGCAAATGAAACAACATCTGCAGCTAGCTATAAATATTTATAACTTGACTACAGTCATGACATAAAGACATCTGAAGAGTGAGATTGGAGGACAATTGGTGATTGTGAGTCACTGATGTTGCAAAATTTAGGAATGCTAAATCTGAAGTATAAATTTACAAGAACCTGTATTGTAAGGCATACAATAGCTCACCAAAATAGTAAAGCTCCTCAGACCTACCCCTCACCTGAAGAAATAAGTTCCTCTCTATAATTAGGAACACATTATTAAACTAACCTTTCCTCTTGTTTGTAAGCAACATGATGGGCTACTGTGGGATATAAAGATAACTATATCCTTCTTTATAATTCCTGTTTTCTGTGTAGGGGAAAAATATATTTGCATGGGCTAGAGAGCAAGTATGCTTAGAAACAAAACAATGCTATAGGTTTGTTCTGGTCAAAAAAAACCCTATAAAGCAGGACAGTGACCCTCACCCAAACATATCCTTTGGTGTTAAAGATTAAGGTTGAGCCTTTTAAAAGTCCATTTTAAAATGAGAGGATATTGTAGCCAATTTGACCAGTCACTGAAACATTTACTCTCAGCCTGAAGCTGAAAATTGCTTTTTGCTCACTGCAAGCAATGAATGGCAACAAACATACACTTGAAAAAACAAAATGAGAGAAGTTATCTCTATCTAGATTTTTCTAACCACGTCCTTCCCTTGCAGAGCCATCATATTAGATTTACGGCTGCGTAGGTTGTTTCCAGATTCTCCTGATCAGCCTCTCCTGAGGAAATTGGATCCTTTGTAGTGAGAACTTACAATGCTCTGCGTTGATCAAGGCTCCTTCACTTAGTGAATTTATCCACATTTTATACAATGGATTTAATACCTGTTCAGAAGATCAATGCAAAGTCTATGTGCTGCTGGTCCTGAGCCCAGAAGTTAATATAATTCCATAAATGAAAGTAGGGTTTTCCAGAAAGCCAGGATCAAAATTAAAAGTGCAGGTATGGACAGAGCTGTTCTGACCACAGCGTGAGAAAGATCAGGGATGCAGACTAGCAATTCAGATACAGCAATGGGTAAAGTCTGCAGATCTGAAAGCTCCTAGAAGATGCTGAGGTACCAATTTCCATGGCAGTTGCATGCTAAGATTAAACTGTTATTATGGTAGTAAAAAATCCTTTGTCCTTTTTACTCCCCCTAGTTTTCTGTGTGTGGGTATTAATGGAAAGTAGATGATGGAACTGGCTTGCAAAACAGACATGTTTGAAACTGTTGTTGCACTGACAACGTCAGTTTCAAACCATGCAGACACCCTTTCTCATTGTTGCTTCCTGAGACCTTAGTTACCCTGGTCCTGTAAAGTCACTGAGCAGTCTCACTGAGTTCAGGGAGAATGATAAAAGTGCTAAATGCCTATTTCATCTGTGGTATACCCAGCATCTTCTAGAAATTCTGGAAAATTATTTGCAAGGTAGGACCTGAGCCATCAGCTGACTCTACTGGGACATGACTTCTTAACTTTTTGATGTATACACAGATAAAAAGTCCTTCCATGAGTAATTTTTCCAGGGGTAAGGGTATATGAGTGAATCATTTCTCACAGTAATGACAAAATACAGTCCTTAGTGAGCTAGCTATATAAAATGCCTTTCTTTTTTTTTTTCCAGCTAAAAATTCACAGGGAATTTGGGGTACATTCAATGCAATTCTTCAGTCTGGAATTTGCTCAGGACATCTTGCAAGAGCACAATGGAATTTGCAGTCTTCACATGTCAGGATGTCAGCTATACAAGATGGCATCTCTCCAACAGGTAGTAGTTTTATTAGTGGGCACATTTATTACTGGTTTGTTAGTAATTCAGAAGGGAAAAATGCTGCTAAATTAATAGCTTTAATCACTTCTTGCTACAGCCTGCACTTTCATTAGAAACTTCCCCAGTCAAACATATTGACCAAATTGTCTCTAGGTGTAACTACTCCAGACACAGGAAAGTAGCTCAGAGAGAACTACTGTTTGTGATCTGACCTGTATTTGTCAGTGCAGTGTCTCAGTGCATTAGGGCTAGAAAGGAAAGAAATTAATACAAATATTTTGGTATAATGAAAAAACTTGCCTATCCTACCTCTTCTTTGAAGACACATATATTATGAGGAGATGTAATGATGGGTGACAGAATCTCTCTCTTATCTGTGGTCAGGTCATAGTCACATTCTTCCAATTATCGCGTTGACAACATTTAAAACTACTAGCTGAAAGCATGTACCTCTTCTGGAGGAAATGGCAACAAGAATGAGGGGTTCTTTGACTTCTGTAGAGAAATATGTGCCAAAATTTATATTTTCTTAGACCATGTGAAATTTTAAGGCAATGAAACTCTTGGAAGTAATGTTGAATATCTACCAAAAGGAAACTTGGAATAGCTTGTTCTTTGCTGATTTTATCAGCTTCTGCTGAAAAGTCATCCACCAAACAGACATCTAGTCTTTACGGTTCTGAAAAAGTCTATGACAGGACTAGTGGTGTTGAGCTTGTAACAAAAAATACATGATACAGAGACTTTCACATTTCAAGGTGAATTTTGAGGATGTTAACTTCAATGTCATCAGCTGCATTGGTGGCCACTGTATCCAGCTCCTCTAGGACTGTGTGTAAGGGCATCTTCAAAATTATGGCTTTAGCCTGGGAATAGTTCATCAAGTTTTTTTCCAACAGTTAGTTCTCTTCTGTCTCAAGCCAACCAGCAAAAATTTGGATTGAAATCAATTTCAACAGAATGTTGGGTGCAAATCAATTGAGTGTGGAAAAACCTGGAAGTCTACACTGTAGTTTCATGCACCATCTCTACTAGAACTACCTTCTCCCCTTCAAGTAGTAATACGACTCTCAAAAAGGAGTTTTCTCCACCCCCATCCCCACCCACCCATATTGCACAGAACTAAATGAGGCTTTTGGAGGTTAAGGTGCTTCAGATTGGAAATCTGGAATAAATTTAAAAATATTGCACAATTATCAAATTAATGAGGTTGACACCTTAGGATGTGAGGAATCTGATGCCCTCAGCCAGATTACTGAATTAATACAGGATTACTGGGACTACTGGAACATCTCAGCATCTGCAGTCAAGTTTTGACTTACCTCTCTATCTCAAAATTGTTTCTCCTTTTTGCCCATCCTCACCATACTGGACGGTTGATGACTCACTGTAATCACAGACCTGCATCATAAATCAGGAAATGGGTGCTATCAGTAACAGCTAACAAAATTAATCTGTGTTGTCCTACAGTCCCGTTTTCCTTGTCTCTTTATTTGTTTCTCTGTTGTAGATCTAAGTCTGATCATTTGATTATGGCTTAAAGATAAAAAGGTACCTTTTCTCTGGGATGGTACAAAGAAAAGAATTGGCTTGAAAAATAGATCTTAATTTTCTTACTTGTAGTGATAGAAGTGACAGGTGAGTTACCACTGTCCACATTACTCTGTTCTACCAGATAGACTTTAAATTGTAACTGCATTTTCTGTTTTAGTCTTTTCCAGAATAGATGAATATGATGATAAAACAACATTTTCAAGAAAATATCCCAAGGCTGTGAGTCAAAAAACCCCCATTCCTAACCTGCCAAGAGAAAGGCAGAGAGAGATCTTCTGGCAAAACAAAAGCATTTAAAATATCTGGAACCACTTGAACTTCTCTATCTTATATAGGGAAGGAAGTAGCATACAGAAAATATGCTGAATCACTCGCTGTCCCTTAATATACCACTGTATAAAAGGTCTTTGCCCAAACTCAGTGGTGTCTTCATTTTACAGGCAAGCAATTAGCTGAAAGGAAAACTGTAAATCATGTCTTTCCCGTTCCACCTTTGTACATTACTATATAGTCAGGCTGTCAGAAAGATTTAGAATAATTCATTAGCATTTTAAGGGTTATATAGCATATTCATACTGCTAACAATTGAGCAAATCAATGTAAGGAGAAATGCTAAACAGTAGAGTCTTTTTTCATTTATATGGTGATTTGCTAGGAAGTTCTACTACATGGTTTTTAAGATTCCAACTCCAACAATCCCCGCTATGCTACACTACTTCACTGCAAATACAAGTTAAACTTTTCTTCGACAAACCCATAAAAATAACAACCATACTGCACTGATTTGACATTTGCAAGGGTGCCCTTCCTTAGCATGGTGTCACTTCACCTTTCTGCCTTCACATTATCTTCTCAACAACTGTGCCGGCTCCTGAGCTTTGCTCAGAGGAGTGCAGGGAAAATGGAGGTGGAGCAGTACATGGAAGAACACCATTGATTGCTATTCCCTCTAGATTCAGCAGTTACACATATATGAGTAAATGCTATGCACCTAATAAATTGCAAATTGTTTGTGGTGATAAATGAGGGAAGGTGCAATTCAGCTAAACTGGGAGCCACATTCCTGAATTATTTTTTTGGGAGGTGAGAGGTACCAGGGGGTCTTACTCCAAACCACAACAGCAAGAGGAACTTTATTTTATTTGGAATAGGTTTGCAATTCCACCAAGTAACTGTGATTTTAATAATTTATTAATGATTCTTGATGGCTAACTGGAGACATCTTAGAGCAGAAACTGCTGAGCTGCATTTCTCTCAGAAAGGAACACCCAGATTCACAGCTGATTTTTCAAACCTTAACTTAGGTCTTTCTGTAACAGTTTATGAAATTAGTCTATATGTGCACATTTGTGCTACTTTGAGACATTAATGTTGTAGGCTATTCATAACTGTCCTGCCTTTTTTTCTAAAATCCACACTAACAGTAAAAGAAAGCAATCTAAACTCAAGCTGGAATTGTTTGTGCTAATGATGTGGAGAAGTTAATTAACCTCTAAAACTTTCAAGCATAAGATGGAATAAACCTCTTGCAATTTTGAGAAATGGATAAACTTTTGTGCATTTTCGTTTTACCTTTTAAGCTCCAAAATATCTGTTAAAAAATAAGTATTAATGTGAACAAGTTCACCTTAATGATTCGTAAAGAAATACAAAATGAAAGAGCTCTCATCTCCAAAATAAAGGGGAAGGAGGAAGCACACCAATAAGTGAACTTCATTTTAGTTTTGACACTTAGAAAACCGCAAGTTTAGCACATCACTTAGCAGAGGTTAATGCTAACTATCGCTAGAATGAGCTGAGGAAGTAATGATTAAAATAGTCAATGTTTGCAAATTAAATTCCCTGGTAAAATACAAATAAAACAAAAGACTTCTTAAGGTAATAAACTGAATTTCTCAGTTGGAAAAACAGGGTTCTTGCTGTTTTTTGGTATTGCCCAACCTTCCCTCCACTTTTTTTAATTACAAGTCCAAGAAATTAGCACAGTAGAATTTATCTCAATCTGCTTAATATTTTTTAAGCAAAACAGTATGTTCAAAAGATTAAATAAAAACCCCTTTTTTAAATCACTATACCAATGAGATTGTGGCCTAGTTAATTTATACAGTAGACAGGTTTATAACTGATAAGTTAGCATCATGTTTTACCACAATTATTTAGAAAAAATATTACAAAAGTGGACAGCAAATTTAAATGCTTTCTAAAAGCTGCCTTTAAAAGCCATCACCCAATATCAGATATTAAATAAATCCTCTGTTGCAATAGTGAGTGCTTACATCATACCAAAGACTATTTTGTTTTATTTGGATATTAATGACAGGTAAACATTTATTTATTTATTTATTTATTCATGACAGCTTTTAGCCTTCTTGTTACTGACATTGTTTAATTTACTAGCCAAACCTAGATTACTAATATTCACAAACTACATCTAAGCCTGGTGGTTCTGGTCCTGTTCTTAGGAAAAATAAAGTCAGAGGAGCTGCTCAGTTACATAAAGTACAGCATCTGTATCAGTATTTGTAGACTTGAGAATGTTAGGCAGTTACTCTGCATAATTTTATAAGGAGGAATTAAAGTCACACCAAGTTATAGAGGACACTGCAGCTAAAAATTTCCAGTAGGCCCTGATGCTCAACGAAAGCTCCATGGAGCAGTACTATAGGACCCAACATGCTGCTTTCAATCCCAGCCTGCAACAGGGTCCTTGAATCCTGAAAGCACAATGAGCAAGGACTGCAGTCAGGAATTCCAGGTAATCTCATAGCTCATCAATCCTGAGCTTTCTGCCTAGGAGATAGGACAGAGACATAATTTAGGCAGGCTTCTACATTTACTGAACTTGTAAAGAAACATCAAACTAATACTGGGCTTTTTCAGAGATTGTTATCATAGTTGGCAACTAGTGGCTCCAGTATATTACATCTCAGTGAGAAGAAATCTTCTCTTCTTTCCTTCTTTCATTTCCCAGAGTTAAGAACTACTGCATGTCTTCTCTTGCGGACATATTTGTCACAATTAGGTGAGAGATATGTACTACACTGTATGCCTTTTCTTCCTCATTTTGGCTTCCTTCTCTACTGCAAAATAATAGGTCTGACTGCTTAGTGTGCTAAAAGAGTCATATTTCAGCAACACCCCAGGCTGTGTGTCTGAACAGCAGGTTTTTCCTCTGTTGTTCTATTGAAATTAAGTGCAATGGTTTGCTTTGTTCAGAATATTTTCTGTCTGGTTTTGCCTGTCTTTGTTTTCATCACTCCATGCTATAACTTCTGGGCCGTAAAGCCTAAACAAGAGCACTACCTCCTGGGTGAGATTCTGCCAACCACAGCAAGAACCACAGCGCAGCAACTAATTGTGTTTTCTCAATCAGAACTAGCGTTACTCAAGGATCCTTTCAAACTGATGTTCTCTTTCTTTCCTTTTGGCAGAAAAGTTTCCCCTCACCTGGAAATACTCAGTCACACAGAAATAGTGCTTGCATGCCCTAGCCAGCAAGAGCGCTGAGACATAAAGTGATGCTTCCGTACACAGAATGAGACTCCCAGGTGCCAGGTGTAGTTATGGGTAACTCCAGTGACACTAGGGATGAACTTGTCCCATTGAGTTATTTTCTTATAAACTTTCACTCAAGGATAGAAAACACAAGTAGGGACGTATTAAATACTGTATTTCTATAAAAGGCCTGATCCAAATACCAGGGGAGCCAGTGGGCACCTTTCCAATAATTCCTGTATGCTTTGAATCAGACTACAAATGCTTTCAGTCAGGAATGTGACTCGGAACTGGATCCTACAGGTGGTCCAAGGTCATTGAGACAACTTGCCCCACTGAAAAATGACATGAGAGGCTAGAACACTTTGATTTCCTTGTCATTGACTTTTACGCTGCATAGACAAACCTTTTGCCTTATGAATGAGATGAGAAAGATATGACCCTGGAGAATAAGGATTGAGAGAATACAATTCAACCAGTTTTCTTTTCCTGCCATGGGTTACTCTATTGTTCTGGCTGTCCAAGACCCCGACCTTGGTTTGCAGCAGTCACTGAGAAACTTTCCCTGTCCATTCTCCTTGGTTAGTTATGAGGGCTTTTATAGCCTTAGAACTTGCTTATCAGTCCTGAGTGTGTACTGGGGCTATACTCTGTAATACAATTTACTCTCTCAGTTACTGTATTTCTATCTGAGAAACACAGCAATGAATGAACATGAAACTGTCTATTAGGTGGGATCAAAAGCACTGTGCATCATCAGGAAATAAGGTAAGAATGAAACGAAAACATTTCTTAGGGGCAGATAAAATGGCTTACAGAGGCTTCACACACTAATCCAGTCAACCACCACTGTGATTGCTAGAACCTTTACAGTGTAGTTTGACAGGTTAAAGTAGCAAGAACACCGGCGTATATTTATATTGTTATTTAGTTTAGTTAAACTGCTGTACCTCAGGAATAATTCTTAATCCATCAGATTTTAAATACAATGTAATAAAGCATAACTTAAATTCTGCTGGGAAAAGACCTTCCCTGGTACCTATAAAATCTCATGCATTAATGTTCCCATATATTTCTAAGGCAAACATAAGCAAAATAATCCATTAGTATTCAAAGAGGGAAATGTAATTAGAAATAAAAGTGTAAGATAACCACATCCACCTTCTCAGAAAGAGATTTACATTAAAGAATAAGATGAAAGTGTTTGCTCTTAAAGCTTTTTTACTGGGTAATTTCTGAAAGAATAGACCTCTTTCTCCTCTTGTTTCACATAACTGTCCCAAACCAAGTAAGGGCTATATTTATCTTCAGTTCTGAATTTCTGGACTCGTGCTGTCATTCAGCAGCTCTTCTTGGATAAAATACATCATCATTTACTCTATTAGAAAATAAATGTATGGATGTATTATGGAATTTGCATTCCATTACCTTGGTTTGCATGCCATAAAACATTTATTACACCCTTGGGCTACAGTCTTAATAATGACTGGGTGAAATACACTAATGTGGTCTTGGCCTTGCTATAGAACAAAAGATTAATGCTCTTTGATGTCACACAGCTAATAGTTGTGCTCGCCAATTTGTCCCTTCAAAAGACATTACAGTCACACAGACTATCCCTGTAAGACTAAAGTGAGCAAAAAATGTTTAAACCAAACCACAAGCTGAAGCCCAGTTAACCAAATAAGCATTACATTAGATTTTCATCTCTAAAAATAAAGGTATGCAAGTTCCCTTCAGCAAGGGAAGAAAGATCTTCCATGTTTTATTTCATCCTCTCCTTCTCTGATTATACCCTGCTGACATCAAGTTTAAAAAAAGCCATCAATATTTTCTTATATTTTATGGCAGATACAAAATAACATTTTAGTTAAGCTCCTGGAAGGCATATATCAATACCGTCTACAATCCCAAGCCTCTCAGGCCCTTCTCATGTAATAAATTTCACTCGCCTCTGATAGAACTATTGAATTTTTTATCTACCTGCTCCTCTTCAGAGAGAGGAGGAAGAAGTTGTCCCTTTAACCTTAAGAGACAACTTGGAGATTTTTAAACTTTTTTTTAAAAAATGCATAGCTAATTATGCTGTCGCTTATAAAAAAACCTATTAAATCACCCTGTCATACCAGCAAAAGTTGCAATCTTGTCAGACTTCATGAACTGCGCAGTGGAGCAGTGGATCAATATTTGGATGACAGACATCAGGGGGAAAACTGTAAGGAGGAGCCTTGTGGTGCAGGAGGCAGGCGTCTCCCTGAGCCAGTGTCCCAGAAGTATGAAGAGGGGTGTCCGTACTGCTGGATGTGCCAATTTTCTAATGATCTTAAATCGAGAAAGAGGGCCCGGTTCACCATATGATGTAAATCAGCATTGCTATTTTGAAAGCAGTGGAGTGAGAGTGACTTAGACCAGCTGAGTATTCCGACAAGACCATATTATTCATAACACTGTGCTGTGTTCCAGTCTGGAGATACGGCACTATGCCCATTTGAATTTTCCAAAGTTTCAACAGAGGATTTTCCTGCTGCTGCAATTTCATATTTTGACCAAAATGGTTTTGCAGTGTCCTGTCCTTTGCAATTCAAAACCAGCTGTTGGCATTTCCAACGAGAGGTGGCTGTGCTTCTGGGATGAAGGACGCCTGTATCTGTTTGAAGCAAAGCTGTTTGTAGTTATGTAAAGCACTAGATATATAATCAGCATGTACTAGATTAAAATCCTTTCAAAGCTCTAGTGTATTGACTGACAGGCTATCCAAAAGCATGGTTATATAGCATAAAAAAATTTATAAAGCTTTCAAAAACACTAAAGTAGTGGTCATAAAGCAATCCTTTGCAAGCAGTTGTGATTAATGTAACAGATCAGCCAAAGTGAACATCCTTTTCTCTTTTTCTTTTTTTTATTTCATATTGCAAGAGAAAGCACAGTCTGTTTTAAAAGTCCCAGTGCACAGGGAATATGGCAACACAGAAAGGAAAATAAGACTCTATCTTTTGATAAATAGATTATGAAAATGAGTGAGAAATTGATGTTTGAGTAGCAGATGGAAAATGTCTTTTTATAGGTAAAGTATAACCCCACAAATGGTAGCAAATGCAGTGTCCCTAACACTGGTCCTGCAAGTGAGATGACAAGGAAATAATCCTGATTGTTATTTTTTCCAAGACTTATTTTGAAGTAAACATTTTTAACACTTCTCTAACTACATGGGAGGCCTTATGTTGTTTGTGAATATCATATATATCAGACATATGATATATGAAACATCACGCATTAACAGTAGAGATAGGTATCAGTAAATTTATTTACAATTATCAGTTTTAAAGGGAAGTGCTTACAAACCTCCAAAAGCCCGTCTAGAACTTTAATCATTATGCATAAGCATAAAGACATTTCTGTTCTAAACATATATGTTTTGCATTACAAAGGTACTATCTTAACTTCAAACCCCAAAGCCTGAAGTAAAATGTAACAGGACCAGCCATGCAGATTTGAGGACCTAATATGGGGAATAATACTATGTTTAATTAAACAGCAGGGAAGTTAACTATCGAAATGCCACGGCTTTTTAGTTGACTGTCTAGAATCACCTTTCTTTCTCCTTTTTAAAATGCTAGATTACCTGTAATGATCACAAGACTATTGGATTGCAGCCTTAAAAAATACTCTACCAAGACTGGTGCATGGGTCTGTGCAGTACCCTAAGACATTTATTTCAAAACCAATTTCAAGCAAATTGCAAGTGCTGCTTCCTCTGCCTGGCTGGATTTGTGATTTAAGTCTCTCATCTAAGTCCTAGTTAAACCTGCCTCTCTTCAACTTAAGTTCTGGTGAACTCAGGGTCTGGTGTCCTTGTGTTTGGAAGCTGCTGAACTGTCTCTGTCTACCTGCCAGATAATTGTTATAGGGAAGAATAAAGATATTCCACTTCAGGTATTAAGTAGGCTGATTTCTTCATATTTCTTCTCCTGCATGAGCAGCACATCCCTCTTGGCAACTGTATTTATGCTGCCTGTGTTTGTTTTCCCTTTGGCTGACAGGAGGGTCAGAAGTCTGGGTGGTTTGCAGACAAACTAGCAAGACCTAATTGTAGAGCCTAAAACCAGAGAGGCCTGGCCTGTTCTGTTCCTCTCCACAAACCCTTCCTAGCACAGCAGCCAGATGTGACTGGTGTTTGTGTGAGTTTGCCATATCTCGCTGTGACACTGTAGCTCAGAATCACAAAACATCTGCCCCATGGGAAGTTGATCAGTGCTTTTATCCCAGAGCTTGGTGGGTAATGCACATTATCACTGTCAGCCTTGATTCCCCTTTCTCCTTACATAGATACCTTCCACAAACAACAAAATATCTTTGAAAGATCATGTTTAACCATTAATTGGCTACTACTAAACCAGCTTAAGATCTTGAATCAAAAGTGGCATGACAGAATACAGAGGGATGGCTGGGCAGTCCTACCTCTTTAGGGCTTCTGTATACTTCTCTAGAGGTTTTCTCATTAGCAACTGTTTCTCTAAATCAACAACTTTTCAGGAAACAGAGCATCTAAAATGCTTTTCTCCCCTCCTCCAGCAACCCAAAACTGTATGTTATGGTTAGTCCTTACTGTGTTCCTGTGTTATTTCCATCAGACTCTTGCCACTCACTAAGAAAGACATTTGTTTACCTCCTACAATTTTACATCCACTGTATGGCTACAGACTCTATTTCAAAGCTATCACTGAATTATCTTTTTCATCTTTCTCATTTGTTTTTTTTATTTTATACACACAGAGTTCTAGAATGGACAGAAAAAAAAAATAAAAGAAAAAGAATGGTAGAATTGTCCAAGGTGTCCAGGTTGAGACATCTACAGCTTTGATTTCCTTCAGTATTTGGCTTTTTACAAAAAGGACCTAAAGTTCAAAGTGAAGCTCCAGTCAATACGAAGTACAGTTTGAGTTGGCCAGTGTTTCATGTTGAGCACTTGAAGCTTAAGGAATAACACAGCTGGTGACTCCCTCTAAAGTCTTTAAGTGGCTTGTTCAGCATCACCTAAAAATTCTTTGGCAGAAGAAGGATGAGCTCCAATTCTTAACAGTGGCATACAGTGGTTTTAGCCACAACTGCTTTTTTCATGTGTTTTAACTAGTGGAAGAGATGAGGAAAGAATCCTACCACACACCAAGTTCATTGACTGCACTGTCCTGCACACAGCATCCAGCCTGTGCTCTGAATGTGGCAGTAGTTTTATGGAATAAATAGGATACTTCATGGTGTGTGTGGCAAAGGAACCAAAATAAGGCAGTGTGGCTAGTTTGATTCTCATTACCTAAATCTTGATTGACAGACTTAGAACTACTAGAAGATTATTGTTCCACATTTGAAACAAACAATATTTACAGTGTAACTGCTAGTTTATCTTCAAGGGATTTTATATTATTAGGTCAATGACTTTAGCATTTAAATTATCAAGTGGTTGCCAAAGAAGGGCTATTATTCTCTTTCTGTATTAGTCTAGAAAGGAATTGGACACAAACTTTATTGAAGAGTTTCACAGACAG
>NW_010138057.1:28982-38057 GCF_000699245.1 Pterocles gutturalis | reverse complement strand
GAAAGAGATGAGACCCAATATTGGGCTCAGTTTCAAGGATGTGAACTGCAGGAATAAGCTCCTCCGCCTCCATGAAACTGGCCTCTTGGCTACACCATTATACTCTTGCTCCTCCCACAATTCAATCTCCTCTGTCTTCCACCTGCCATTCTGAGCCCATAGTGACTGCAGAAAAAAAGCATTAAGCAATGTTTGCACTCCGGTCAGAAGCATGTATCAGCACTGCGTAGCCTGTGTGGCTCTTCTGGCACAGAAGGCTTGAAGGCAAAGTGGGATGTAGGTTACAGGGTTGATAGTGACAGGACGAGGGGGAATGGTTTTAAACTAAGAGAGGGGAGATTTAGGTTGGATATTTGGTGGAAATTTTTCACTCAGAGGGTGGTGAGGCACTGGAACAGGTTGCCCAGAGAAGTTGTGGATGCCCCATCCCTGGAGGCATTCAAGGCCAGTCTGGATGGGGCCCTGGGCAGCCTGCTCTAGTGGTTGGCAACCCTGCCCACAGCAGGGGGGTTGAAACTAGATGATCTTTAAGGTCCTTGTCAAGCCAGGCCATTCTATGATTCTATGATTATACATCACAGTGAGCAGAAACAAAATGGAGTGGCTGTCCTTGAAGCACGCACTTCATGATGACGTGTGTGTCCCAAGGGTAAAAACCAGTATGTCCTCTGTAATTGTAGGGTCTAATATGATGCACAAGGATGGCACAGTAATGCTTTCAAAATTAAATTCTTTCTTACATCTCACATGTAGAGCCCACTGCTATTTCTTAGTCAGCTTTGAAGTGCCTTGGTCTTAAAATCCACTCTCTCACACTTTCCCACCCATGTGGTGCCACCAAACTGTAACATTTTATATCTCTTCCTTCAGTCTTACCAACTGCGATGACTTTGATAAGTAATGGTTTAAAAAAAATCTAATATTTAATGAAAAATCACTTTATTTCACTTACATACTGCCGTTATTAGTATCTGAAGTGTCATACATTCATTGTGCTGTTGAGTTAGTTTTCTCTTCTGCCATGTATTATAGTGCCTTCCAGGTCACGAGCATAAATCAGTTATTCAAATTTTTTAAAATCACATTCCTATTATAGAATTCATTGTATCCTAGAATGGGGACTTGGTTTGCATGAGAAAACATCTGTCCAACATTCATTCATAGCTTGAAAACAGGAAATTCTAACAGAAGGAGGGCTTGCTAAACTTTTTCTGCTTAAGCTGTCTCAAGGAAAGTACTACAGCTCTTATGGCATAGCTCAATCTAAGAATAGTAACCTATTATCTGTTCATAGCCAGTAATGACCATCTGTGAGCACTAACCTTGCTTTTCAGTACAATGAGTGCTGACTTGGCCACAGCCCAGTACATTAATAGTAGCATCGCTGTTTAAACTGGGGAAAACAAATCTGTTCATGGCATGTTTGTGTTTGACATGGCCTTTGGTTTAGTAGCCATTGGGTTCAAGGAGCTCTTGCATGTTGAAAAAGGTGGAAGGGGATAAGTAAAACCATTTGCTATATGTCTGTCTTCTAGTAATAAGTTCCTGGATACTGAAATCACTGCTGGCAGGTCAGAGTGCATCTTGCTTGCAGGCGTGTGGATAACCCACTTTTCTATGTGATAGGTAACCTTCAGTGTACTTTGCAGATCATAATATTAAAATTTAACAGGCAGATTCTGGGAAAGTGGGAGTGTGTTTTAGGGGAGACATAAATATAAAAGTTTTTGAGTGTTTTTTTTCTTCTTATATATGGAATTTGGAGAGACCCATCCGTTACTTTTTTTTGTATAGACAGGAAGATAATGGTTGCCTAGTGTGTCTGAAAAAAAAAAGGCAGTGGCTTGCAGAGTTTTCAGCACTTTTCTGTAAAAGAATAAGACATGGGTTACCTCTAGCAGGTCATCAGGACATATTTCAAAAATCCATCTCCTGCAATGGGTAACAGCTGGTACAGCTGCCTCATATCAATCTTGTGCTAAGCCTGACAGAGATCAAACTCAGAAATTGAGGAAGAAGAGCTTTTGATGCAAGGCACAAGTGCATGCAGTTAATTTAATTATTTCAGGAAGTCATGTGTACTTTGCTCATTTCAGACCAAACTGCATAATGGTTGTATCTTTCAATTGCTTTTTGTGCAATTAATTACAAGATGTTCTTGGCTTGCCTCAGTATCTGGTAGGAATGGTATGGTTGATCCTTGCTGAGTCAATTCTTTTCCTTCCAATAAATCTTACAGAATGTTATGGGATTTTTTTTTTTTAGGAGGCTCTTTGTTATGGGAAACTGTACAGGATGGCATTCTGTGCAGCTCTTTTATTTCATATGTATGTGAGAACATTTGAGACCATAAGTGGACTTATTAATGTGCAGATGGCACTCAGCTGTCTCTCCCTCCTGTCACACCGGAAGGTTTAATCTCTTTGCTCTTGTAGAACCAGTTCACTTAGGAGGCTAAAAGGCAAGTTGGACCAACCTCAACTCAGATAAAATGGAATTTGTATGGTTGGGGGGGATGTTCCTGAAGATGATTGCTGACAGGGCAAATGTTCTGTCTGTTCTAAAGAAGTATGACTACATTTTTATTTTCCTCTGGCAAAACCAGTATGTACTTGTGATTTTCTGTACCTTTTTCAGTATTACCAACTTCCCTTCACAGGCTATTGAAAGAAAAATGTAACACTGGTGCCTCAAACTCCAAGCTGTGATGGCCAATTGATAGCAGGAATAAATATCATACCCCTGCGTTCTCATTCTCTTCTAAATTCTGTGCAGAAGAGAGCATCTAGAGAAACCCAAAAGTTGTCATAGTGGCCATGATTTTCTTAGTCTGTCCTAAAGGCCCATCAATTAAATGAAAAGTGAAATAACTGAACATATAAGACTTTAGTAAGTCCTATCCATATTGCAGTGAGGAAGGCTGAAAACTGCTGGAAGTGTGGCAAATCATTGTTAAATATACCTTAGTTCTCACACTGACTCTAGTTTGGGATATCTGGTCAATTTTGGAGCAAGTAAAACTTGGACTATATGAATGAACTTAGCTATCTGAATCAGTGAATTCTATTGTAGTCTGTGAAGAGCTAGTGATTCAGAAAAGCTGGTTTGCCCCTATGCTTTTATTGATGCAAGCATACATAGAGCCATAAGCAACGTGTTTACCCATATTAAAAATCAGGAAAGGAATTAATAGAGTTCAAGGAAAAGCGTGACATAACAGGAAACCCTTTTCCTACCTGGCACATTCTTCCATCGCAAATAATCAGTTAATGATAGTGCAATGAACAAAGAATCACTGCATGAAAAACTGCAGCCTCCAACAGTTATTGCTTTCCTCACACTTCCGGCCAGAACAAGGGAATAGAAAGCTTTAATTTGATGTTGATGTTATTTTCTTGAATGGTTTTGTTAAAGTGCTGAACGTACAGTTTGTTTGCTAGCAACCTTAGGATTTATGAGTTGCCAGTCCTGGAGACATTACTGTTTGTCATATGTGTTCGTCCTGATTTCCCTTCTTTATCCTCTTGCCTTCAAACCTTTTTAAAGTGTTTCCATTGCTGATACTCACTCTGATGCTAACTGGTAGCAATAGAGTGCTGTGCAGCTGTGGCACTGTAGCTTCTCTCTGGATAATGCTGACCACGGACATAGCAGCATGTGCCAGCTCAGCACATCTTGATAACTCATAATCCCTACCATAGGTTTTTATAGTTTGTCTGGTCTACTGTAAATCTCTAACTCACTGTCATCAACAGAGCTCTTGACCTGATTCATAGGCACCAGGAATTAAGCTACTGTCACACTCTGTTAAAAGACGACACCATTTATGCTGTGATATTATACAAACAAAAATAGATGCTCCTGAATACAGTGAATCATAGAAGAGCACCAAAGGTCATGTTATTATTTTGAATCTTGTTAATTAAGACAAGTAACTAAAAAGAAGGAGAAAAAAAAAGAAACCCACAGAAAAATAAATCCATGCACTAGCCAGCACTTAGAAGTACAGGCAGGTCATGTTAACTTTTCTACTAACACACCTGTGATTTGAGGCAATCTAGTGTGTAATAAGAAAATCACATACATGTACATTGCTAGAAAGAAATAGTTCCGTAATTTTTTTTCCTCTGTCTTGCTGTAAATGTATAAGTTGTGTTCTAGTGATTGATAGTCCTCAGTCCTATTGCAGTTTGCATTGGTTCTCGGATATAGATAGAGTCTGTCTCTCTAAGGAAAAAATTACCTCAAAAATATTAAAAGAAAAGAAAGAAATTAAATCATTTTTGATGCTTTGACACCACAGCAATTAGATTGGTTGTGCTGTAAAAAAGAGCAGAGTCCAATTCTGTCTAGTTTCTAATTATAGATCAATTTGTCCAGTAATGAGGACCCTGGATAGGGTGTCAAAATACCAGAATTTTTTTCTGGGTCAAACCCTGACTTTTCATGGGACTTCTGTACTGAGGCTTCACTTTGCTGTGTTATTGATTTTTACTGTATCATTTTTAAGTGTTTCTCACTGCTAGCGTTAGGTCCCAGGAGACTGCCTCTCACCATGTGTACTCACTGCAGCTGGCCTAGCAGAAGCTCTCGTTGCAGGTGGAGGAGCAGCATGCTGTAGTAAAATAAACTTGGTCTTCAGGGGCTCTAATATAAGACAACCATCGAGTTGCTTTGAGTAAATTATATTTAAAAATGCATGAGCTAACTTTATTTAATAATTCCAAACATTTTGCTTTTGCTACATAAACAAATATAAACATTTTCAGCTGAGAAGGTAAAGTGCTTTAGATAGATAGAGGATATAATAAGATGTTGATCTTCATAGAAGTCTTTTAGTATTTTTAGTCATCATATTTTCCAGCATTAAATCATTTGATAATTTGTAGATTCCTTGACTTCATCAGGCTAATTAAACATTGTCGGTGTACAAACATGATTCAATAACAGAAGCCTTGTTTGAGGAAGTATAAGTTTCCTTCTGAGAATTACACAGGTTCCTATTTTGCATTTTTTTGGCAACTGGTGCTGAAACTATAACTGTTCCTCCAGCTGTATTTTCCTGGAAAAAATATAGCTGACTGTGACACCTATCACATCAATACATTAATTCTCAGAAAAGTATTATTATTATTATTATTATTTCAGACAGTTCCCAGTCCCCCTAACTCAGTCATCTCCATGATCAAATTCCCAAATTGTAAAAATCTCATTAATAAAAATATGTGAAACTGCAAAGTAATCACAGAGAAATGGAATAATATGGTGTTTATATATGTTAATATGTAGAGGAGACTACACAAGGACCATGTTACACCACCTCTCTGCTTTATGTAACTGGTTTGACTGTATCAGTAGTTGTCATCTGAAAACTGGTTTGTGAAGCAAGTTAATTATTTTAGTTCATGTGCAGAGGAGGTGGCAGAGAAGGGATCAAGTACCTCACAATACTACCTATTGTCTTTTGGGCAAGTTCAGTGCAGTTAGTAAGGACCGAATGGGCATCCAAGAGATCCTTGGGGGACTTTTTCCCTTTTGGCTGTGAAGGAAGGGCACTGGCACACAAAATAGTGAGCACTGTGTCTTCCCCTATGTATTGTGTTGTCAGTCTAGGATTTAAGTTTCTACAGATGATGATTTAGCTTTTTTCATTCATATTAAGTTCACCTGAGAATGTTTGGTTTGCACTTTGAATTGTAGAGGTATACCTTGTCATTAAAATAACTTTATTGAAAATTTGGCCCCACTTAACCTCATAGATGTATTTTTCCTCTAGTGGTGTCAAGATTAGATGATGTAGCATTTCAATTTGTCATAGATATGGCTTGACAATATCTACAAAATCGAAACACTTAACAGCATAATTCAGTATTCTAAATTCAGTGACCTATATGTGGTGTGATACATATGATCTATAGCACTTCTGTCTGTATCTCTAAGGCATGTTGGTGCCAATTGATGGTGCTAAGGAGACACAGAAGGAAACACAGCCACTTCTCTGGTATGTATTTCTTCTAGCCTTAGGATACAGCAAACCTCTGTGTGAACTCTCTAATGCTCTGACTGCACTGATCAGAAAGGAGAAGATCCAGCAGTTACTCACCTCGAAGCTGTGCTGAATTGGGTACAGGTTACTCATGCCAGGGTGGGCAGGGATAGGGTAACTCCTGCGAGGCTAGCATTGCCTGGAGATGGGTGGTCATAGGTACTGTTTCATGTCTTGGTAACAAAACCCCTCCATTTGGATGCCCCTGGCACTGGCAAATGTAGGATTTCTAACATATGTTCACAGAGGGGTAAATCTCAGTTTCTCTTGAAATCTGCTGATAAGGACTGTGTCTCAACTTGGGTCTTCTGAGTCCCTGTGGGAATAACCAAACCATTGGGACAGGATGGGACAAAAATGTAGATAATTTGTACCCTGTTGCCTCCGTAATCCTAAACCAATTTAGCCATAATAGAGACAGCGGTTAGAATTGATAGATACTGATCTCTCCAAGAGAAAAAGGATATGGACTACTTGTTAGCCTGATGCATGTCAGCTGGCTAAGTGCTAAAGCTCTGTCACTACATTAGCAACATCATTGCATGTCTTATTCTTATCACAAAAACAAATTAATGAAAAATTATATACATTAAGGCAGGTAATAATCAGATCCAGTTCTTTTCTGTAATAGAGAAACTATCTAACAATTATAATTTCCAAATTCCTGTGTGTTTTTCTGTGCTTTCTGATTTGATATTTCAGTGTGCTGTCACTTGAAATTAATTGCAACTAATTAAAAATGATCCAGTTAGGACAATTGGACAATAGCGCTCTGGAGATTGCTTCATTCCCAGAGGTTTTAGTGGCTTGTTGCTGCACTGGTTCAAGTCTTCAGAAGGGTGCTATACATCATAATGTCATTTTACATTGTTATTTCTCTGAAAGCAGCAATTTAAAAGAGTCTCCAGTGAACCTTGAGCAACTTTGCACTAAAAAGAAAAATGTTACTGTTCAAGATCTGTAAAATATAAAATATATATTCAAAGAAATCACTTGACATGAATAGTAACATTAAATTTGTGCCATTATTTGCATGTAATATATAATGTTGTAGTAAAAGGCTAACAAAGCATTTAGGCTGCTCCAGGGCTCATTGATTTTCTGCACCTTTGTTCAAACTAGGTCAAAAACAATGTAGGTCTTATTCTATCACACGTTTTTCTCACATTTGAGGCTTATGTCTTAAAGTGATATAACACAGTTTAAGCCCACAACATATTGTGGCCTACAGCACCTATTTAGAGAAAAGCAATAGTCTTGTTTTGGTTTAAATTGCCCTAACTAAGCAGCTGGCTAATGTGAACTAGACTTCAGAATATACAGAAGGCCCATTTTTAAGTAACTTGGGTGAACTGAGGGCTTAACGGAATAAGGCTTTCTTTTGTGTTAGGGTGAAGGCCAGTCATTTAAAGAATTATGAAAATTAACCTTGTAACCAGTGCAAACATGTGGCTCTAACACAACTAAACAGCTCATTTGATATTCTGCCTCACCACTATAAGCAGAAGCATAGAGCCTACTAAAATTAGATTTTGTCCCAAGTCTCAAAGCAACAAATCTTACTGCCTGTGCAACCCATACTTAGCAAACTTTATTCTGTGAAGAAATAGAGATGCAGAACTGAGGATCGGTATCGTTTCCAAAGAGGAAAAACACAAGCTAGAGGCCATTTTTAGACTGTGATGAGGCTTTTACATAAATTGTATATAGTCCTGACATTTCACATCATTTCTGCACTGCGAAACGTGTTTTATCACTGAAACCGGCCTATTTGTTTTATAGTGTGTGATCCTTCTTCCCACTACAGCACAGCTGGAACATCACCTCCTCTCAACATATTTTGCTTTTGTTAATTCATCTGATTTCTGAACAGGACCATCAGTCAGTCTTTGAGTAGCTTTGATTGAACACTGTGTTATTTCATTTTTACACTGCCATAATAGCACAAAAATCAATGGAGTTACACTGACATACAAATGGAGTAATGCATTGGCAGATCAGCCCTATTGAGCCTATTTTGCTCACAAGACCATTAAAAATGATTCTAAAAAACTTCAGTGGTGAGATAAGCAGTAGTTTATTTTCGTACATATAATCCGTCCTGTGTTCTAATACTTGTGCTCATACTAATGGAAAATGAGTGGATTCTTGACTTTCTTGTCAAGAAACTTTTGAGGAAAGTTATGTTAAAAAATGCATGTATTTCTTTGTACAACTGAAATCTCCATGTCTCTTATATAGACAGAGAACTGATTACATACAGATATGCTAATGGACAAACCACAGAGCCAAAAAAACAGAGACAAAATGCTAGTCCCACTACAGTTGCAGTTTTACCTCTGACTATGCTGGAATTAGGAACTTATCCTAGGGATCTCCTTTCTCTATATATCCCAACTAAGCCACACTAACCAGTGTACACATGCTTCCATGTAAGAATGGCATTAGCTTCTCCATTAGATCAACACAAAACTCTCAGCATTTTTCTGGGACTGTCCCAATGTCCTCTTGCTTAAATGCAAAGTGAGATTAAGCAGACTTGCAGTGTGTTTTGTGGATGTTGAAGCTGAGGCTTTGGCAGACTTTGAGAGAGAGAGAGAGAGAGAGTTCCAGAGAGAGCCAGTAGGAATGTTTTGTCCATCAAGATGTTTGAACCAGACAATAAAAGCACTCCAGGCTGTTGTAAGTTATAACCACTAGAAGATACTGAGAAAAAAGGCAGTCTCAGAGATAACTGAATCCTAGACAATGTACTTTGGTTGGAAGATAACTCATGTCACCGCTGCTGCAGTTGGTTTTTGAAAAGTAATCTTTTTCTATTCAAGCCAGGGAAGAAAATCACTAAAACAAATAAATGAGTGGGTGAAACTTAAGGAAGCCTCACATGCATTAGCCTTTATTTTGTTGGTAGACAGATATGTTTTGCTCAGAGGGCTGGTAACAGATCATAGAGGTAAAGAGGGAACGACTAGTCTCTCTCTGCTTTTCTTTCTCCCCCTGTCCTCCTTGTGTGTCCCCCTCATATTCTT